>NW_019213419.1:170803-252728 GCF_002532875.2 Varroa jacobsoni
ATAGGTGTGGGCGAAGCGGCGTTCAATTAATACAGTAACAAAGCTTGAAATGGGCCGAACGGATCGACGGGGCGCATACGGATAGTGAAGGACAGACCAGCGTAGATGAACGGCGTCATTTCATTAGCTCTTCAAATAAGATTCGTAAAAAACATTCTTTTTTCATTATGTGTACTTTGAGCAATGATTCTAGCGGAAGGATTGCCAGTTATGTCGCTGTTGTCACGAGCCCGTCTTCGAAAAGAAAAAAATTGGCAACCAAATCGCTTTAACGGGCGTAAACAAAAGGACCCATGTAGATTTAGTCGACTACGCTGATTCCGGGATAGCCAAGTTCGAGTGGCAAGCCAAAAGAAGCTCAACAAAAAAAGCGTTTATTAAAACGTTACCTTCACTAAACGCGTTTGCTAATTAGGAAAGCTAAAAGCAGCGACTGTAACTATGTGGCCGGTGGTCAGCTACGTACGAGGTAAGGCGCGTTCTTCTTCTAACGAATTATATGACGCTGGTAATGACGCTTATAATAAATTGGACGACGATAATGAGCAAGTCTCTAAATATGCCTTTGCTAGCTCAAGAGTGAGCGGAAATCATTGTAGCAGGTTGACAATGGTCAGGGAAACAGGATCCGTTTTGGTAGTTAGCACTGGCACATTTTACACTGCGTATCTATAAACTAGGAAAATCACCCTAGAATATTAGAAATTGGTCTAACAAACGAAGCGACAGTCACCATCGGTGCTTTAATTTGACATAATCAGCCTTTATCGATAAACATAATCGCAGCAGAAAGCATTATCGACTGCAACCATGTGCGGTCGGCAATTTACCTAAACACTCGCTCTTGGCCAAATCCTGTAGCGAGACTAAAAACTGGTTTCCTTTTATGTATCCATTAATGTTAAACTTTATGAAAGAAGGCACAGTTATTCAACAACGCCAATCACCATACTATATGTAGAAACGAGGTAGCGATGTCTACGAGAACTCTATATAGGGATGTGAGAAGAAGCACCTGAGTATTACAAGCGTCCAGCGATAACGTCGTGACCTTCCGGTAGACTTCTAATTACACTTGAACTATATAGCAAGCATTTTTTTAAGGGTTCCTTTTTAACACATAATCGATAATTTTTTTACACTGATACTCGCTTTTTTGGTCAACAAAGTTCCGAAAATATTTTCATTCATGGGGGTACAGATCGATGCCGTAAAATCCACGTCAGAAGGCCAATAAAAGCAAAACGCTAGCTTCGTATCCGACCCATGTCCTCTTAAGAAACGCATGTTTTTAATTGTGATGAGACTATAGTTGTACTTTTCACTTTTATCTTTGTCCTATGGTAGATTTTATGAAAGCTTACAACACAGATTGTTCAAAGTGAGTATGTCCAGTCTGGCAGGCCGAATTAAAACGTTTTACCACAAAGCAACTAATAGTATCATAAGTTGAACCAATCGGTCCTATCAAAGCACTGAAGTTATCTGGAACGAAACAATTACGTTCTAATATTCGGACAAATTTATATACTCTTGAATATGAAACGCTATTATATAGAACATAAAAATTGTTCGCTCAAACTATTTCATTGCCCATATGTCGTAACATTATTTCTGATATTGTAGGGTTAAGTAAAATTTTTCATCCATTCGCTGCTAAATCGCGGTAAGATGTCCATATCGCCTCTCCATGCTTCGAGTTTTACGCCATTCCATCAGACGGACGGCTAGCTGGCGAAACAAAGTCTATCTATGCCCGCCTTCGAACCTTGACCATAACGTGTCCCTGAAATTAGCAGAAAAATACGTTACTCATTACGACGTCATAGTACAATGTAAGTTTTTAATTACAACCGGAGTTACGCCATGTTGCATGAATAGGTAATCCGAACAAGGTAAGACAAGGACCACTTCATTACACGACACATCTTTAGAAATTAATGATATTGGGGCTGGAGAAACGCAAACGGTCGCTGGGCAGTAAATAAAAAAAGAAACTGAAGCTTGAGGGAGAATAAAGGAACTGAATTGCATAATATAATAATGAATTGTACACAAGCTGTGGACCTTGATATTTTGTTATTGAACGCATGCGTTTATGTTTGTAGTTTGTAGTCTACTGATGTTAGTGCTATTTTCAATGCTACCTAGCTGGCCGCGAAGGGTAACGCGGCTCAAAATTCTCAGGAGCGACTTTCTGTCAAACAGGGGATGTTTTCGTTTTAGATATTTGTTTGATCATAGGATGACCGTACTCCTTCCTACAGACTGCCGGAGGCTATCAATCATTAAGATTATCACTACTCTAGTGGATACTTTGAGACGTCTCGTAAGCTACCGTTTACTATAAAACATGTCTATCTAACAAGGAATTACTTTACATGCAGATAGCGATCTCGGCGCTCACATGCTGCTGAAAAAGATGTTCAGATAGGTAGACAAGCATTACATTTGACAAGAAAACAGCGATAGAGTAGTTTCGATCCTATTGTTCTCGATTCGGGCTGCGTAAGTATCACGGCGTAAGCTGAACTGAGCCGGCTTTTTTCTCCTCTAATTCTGACATTTCTAAACTCCTGAAGAGTTCTGCGCAAGTAAACTGGCTTTCGCAGTTATTTTACTCTACTACTAACCATTCATATGTAGTGCGTGAAAAGCAGAAACACAGCGCATGTTTGTTGTATCTCTCTATTTGAAGATTAATGAGCATCCCTGTCCTTTAATGAGGGGAGCCCGATCATAAGTGCCGGCCTCGTCGGCTTGCTTTGTGCCTCCGCAGTACAGCGTACTTGACCGCAGTAATGAGCATCTAGAGATGCGCGCGAACTATTTAAAATCGGTAGGGAGAGACAGAAACCTTATTTCAAGAATCAGTTTCGCTTTTCTTCGTCGACGAGTATCTGCTCATGTTTCTGAGCAGTTTATAGCTATGGGGGAGGAAAGCGTTGCCCTGAATTGTGATTCTTTTAGACATCGCAACATTCGGCTGCTTTACGATTAGCCATTAGTGATCTCCTTTTCCTGACAAACGCGGTGATCAAGAACGTGTTTTTTCTTTCGATTGATTAAATAAGAAGCCATTTACTTGACGCATCGATGGAGAATTCGGTTTAGAACATAAACTGGGCTAAACTTACAGATGCAGATGTGCAAAATAAGCCGTCTGTTGTAGGACCCAGAAACTTTCTTCGACCAACGAAAACCCTAATGACTGTTCAGGGATCCTTTTCTCTAAAAGGAATCATTTCGATAACCATGTTCGGCAAAACTGAATCCTCTTAAACTATCTCATTCAAGAACTTCTTCGTAAACTTTCAATCGAATAATAGCCCTGATAAAACACTTGAAATAGTTCCGCATCACATAGCCCGTTCCCCCTATGCTTCAAACCAAAGAAATACTTGATAGGCCTCCTTAGTCGCTGAACTATACTAAGGACATTTGTAATTAGACAAAAAATCCCAAATAGGCTTTAGCAAACTTAGATCATTATTGTCGAGCCGTCATGATCTATGCAACCTAAATGTTGTTACGTAAAGCAATCATATTGATGTCCCTAGTTCTACAGTAAAACTTGATCGAGTGATATAGAAATCGAGAGGATATGTTTCGTAGATAATTTAGCTACATTTTTTTCGCATTCATTAAATGTTTAACAGTATAAATGAAGTGGCTTAAAACATATCTGGATTGGGTTGGGCGTGATCCTCAGACCCCCGTTTGATGATCAGCGAACGACTACGTTAAGGGTCTCTTAGTTTGAGCATCCGCCGGCATTGCTGTCGTTGTACGTGAAACTGAGCGTTCATTATGAAGTACTATGACAACGGCAGCTGTATCTGGCAAAGTGGATTTCCTGCTTGAAGCGAATGGTGCACTGAACGAATCATTGGGTGAGAAATTAACTCTTTAGATAGACTGATGGGTTCGATAGGAAAAATACATGCACTTCTAGGTTTAGTGCACATATCGAAAGGTTGACACAGCTTAGCGCTGGCTATAATAACAAAAAATCCCTCCTTGTACAACCCTGCGCCAGCGCTTTCACCGTTTTGATGACTCGAACATTAATAGGTGGGGTCGACATTGCAAAATGTCTAGGTTCCTGAACCTCGATTACTACAGTCTTTGTCCCAGTTCCCCCAAAAGATCTATATACCGAACTATACCGAGCCATGCCGCTGATATAGTAGGTGACTCGTGCGAATCTGCCGTAATGATCCATAACGTCAGGTTTTCATTTGGAAGGAAGGGAACATAGGGAAAGCACTCATATATTTTGTATCGGTTCGTGGAAACCTCTCGTCAGGCCAGCTTCTCCTGTAATGTGACCATGAGTGGATATGGATACATATACCGCCAGAGTGTGGTGTCCGGTCAAACAATAGTGGAAGATGCTCTGTCTTACGGCCGTCGTCTTCGTATATTGCGTTCGCATGAGGTGATTTCCTGTTATGTAATAACCACATTCGACATGTTGATCTTGGAGGCTGTGAGATGTGCAAGTACGTTTCGTCTCTATTCATGTAAAGCCCCACTCTCCCACTTGCGGCCACCCTGGTATGGCCCCATCGATTGTTCCAGTGAATTAACAAAGCCGACTATATAGGATCTGCTTAACAAAGCAAGAAAAGAGAGCATGCGAGCTTCGAAAAATTCAGTGGTCAACTATGATATGGGAACGACGATGCAATGCTCGGTGCTCCATGCCTTCTCATAGCTACGATGGCGTCGTATGCAATGTACTGCTCATTGTAAAAAACACACTTTTCTAATGCGTTATTTTTTGTTATAGCGTTTCCTTTCCACTAATCTTTAGGCGAGGTCACGTTGCAGAGGAACGCCGCATTCCCGGAAGTATAGCAGGGAACCGATACCCCGCGCCCCGATAACCTGTTATCAGATCGCACACAGAGCCCCTCTACTAAGTTGGCCCGATCATTTTAAGAAAGAAACGTGAAGCATAGCTGCATCTTGTCTAGTTGAACATTCTGGCTTGTTTTGTGGTTTGTGGATGGGTGAAAAGGCGAGCGTTTGTATGAAACGCGGTAGAATGTTTTGATGTTTTAGAGTCGAAAGGGACGAAAATCGAACGGACGAAAAACGGGATCGACGAGAATCGAAACATCGAATTTGCCTCACAAGAAAGTCGAAGACCTGTGATTAGCGGAAATGTTTAGGGGGTGGCTTTTTGACGTTATTCGAAACGTTCTAGCGACTGGTTCTTGGCAGTGGCTTTTTGTGAGCTTTTTCTAGAAGTAATTAGTTCCGTGCTACTCTATAGGTTCTATGTGCATGTTCTCTAAAAGGGAGAAGGGGCGTCGACGAAAACATCTGTTGTATCTAGTTACTTCCTGATTCTGTTATAAAGTTATAAAGCGCACTCGTGCGTGAGTTGAAATACAGCTTATCCTGACGGTTGTTTACTCTTAAGTTTGCATTCGTGATACACGATGTCATAGTCAAGGACAATCAAACTAGATAAAATTATGTACTGCAAGACTGTCGCTTTAAACGTCTCTATCGGGACATCTTTTCTATGAAGGCACTCACCTATCTTCTATATTCACGGATTTTTCACTGATTCAACAGTTATTGGACGTTACCTGTTGAGAAATGAGTTAATGAATTGTAAGACACTTCCTATCTTTAATTATCTCAATTATTATTATTTTAATTATTCAATTGACTTCAAAGCGATCTCTAGATTTCTCACTGCGCATACGATTGGTGCATCCCGTCAGGGAAATCACACGTATCCGATTTATAAAATATAGCAAGCCTTTTTGCCTTATGTCGCTTTAAAAATAGCAGTGTTTCGTTATGATGACTGGCGTCGTCTTTAACAAGGCGACGGCCTGCCAGTGATTACACCAAATAGCATCTCTCATTAGTTCGACCTTTTACATGGAGAGACCGTGTGTGATGAGATTGTGAATAGCACCAATTGATTGAAAAGCTAGATTAGCAATTGTGAGTCTTTATCCAAAGATGTCTAAACGGCAGATTCGTCGATAACAATTGATTAACCGGAGAAATGATCAAAACATTTGTTCTCTATTATATGTGAGTACTAATAGCTCGCGCATGCCTCATTCGTTTCGAAAAGTCAGCTTTTGACTAATCTGATCTCACAGCATACTACATGTACGCTCTCCCTCCTCTTCGAATATCAGAGCTGACAAGGACAAAGGACGCTCCTTGAGCAATTTTCCATCCGGTCCTCGTGGTCAATTGGGCAATCAATATTTACTGGTGAAACTATCCGTGCGTGATTCAGAACTAAAAATTAACTACAACAAATATTCGATAACTGCAAACTAAACTATATCCAGAGAACTTATCTAGGGCATTGTTTGAAACATACGATTGCCTCTGCTAAGACGACACTGCTTTAGTATGATATGATTCACTGGAACAATAAAAAAAAATAGTTATTTAATAAGGCTCGCAGCGGCCAGGAAATTTTCAGCCTTACCAACTAATCTGTTTGACCATATTTTACAGATATTTCGAAACACTTTTGGCTAGAAATACGTTTAAGGTTTAAAATACCTCTATTCGAGCACGCATGGACGTCGACTTACAGGGTAATCTACGTTTACGTTGTCGATAGAGGTTTTCGATATCGCTGGACCTCAACTGCTAAATGGTCTCTTGTACTGCGGAACGTAGAGTGGCATCTAAATGGTCATCGATGAGATTTTGCGGCCTACGATTCAAGTGACAGATCTGTGATCGTTATTATTGTCGTTCTAAATTACACCCAGAGAGTTAACCAATCAGCAATGATTGATGCTTTGTGAACACTTTCATCGGCTCGGTGAGCACTTTGGCCCATGGCGATGAGGTCGTTGTAATGTATCACCGAAGAGTTCATAGACAGAAGTAACGCGTACAGACATTCATGTTTAACTATGCATCATTGTCTGGTTTTTAAATTTACCGTGACGTCAGGAGAAGCAGGCCAGTTCAAAGGGTTTGCAGGTTCACCATCGTTACTTTGATATTTCGTTTCTAAGGGTCAAGCAAGTACTCGTCTTTCGCTTCTTCGTCATTGGCAAAGTAAAAAGCTTCGACCTTCATTCTTGATGTCATGATTTGACACAAATCAATTCTGGGACATCCAAATCACTTACGATCACTAGTATCGCGTTTCTGCTAGAAGCGAAGGCCTCTAGCAAAAAAAAAACACGCATGTAGAAAACAATTGGAGTTTTAATTGCGACGATGGCGAAGGATTAGCGTTCAGAATGCAGCTCGTTCTATAAGTGCTCGGAGGTCACCACTAAAAACAGCAACGAGAACAAAAGTTGCTGTCGAGGTCGCCGAGAGTTTGGTGAAGCTGCGAGATCCAGCCTGTGTTAGGTGCTACGCAGTCAATAGCATAGTTTGGCAAAATTGAGACGAGACGTGTTTATACTCAGTGAAGGCCAGATTTGGTTTTTATGCTTTACTAGACTCGCGTAATATGGGGGTTTAGTTGGTAAACTGTTGGTACTGATTGGGATATTGTGAGTACACTCTAAGGGGACTGACATGATCTAAGGTAGGTATATTTGTTGTTATGTAGATCCTTTATCTCGATCATGCCATTTGTCCTGGGATACGTAGCTATTTTCAAGCGTTCGCCTATCAAAAAATGTTTGTTATTCCTGGTACAATAGCTTTTCAGACCATGTTTGCCCCACTGGAACAAACCCATTTTAGATGAATGCGGACACATTGTTGTAGATGTTTTTCGTGAATACCTGCAAAAGTTTTATCAATTCGACGAGATGTTATATAGCGACAACTGTATCGGACGTGGTGCACGCCCCTTTCATAGCGCTATAATTAAATACGGTTCCGAAAATGGCGCGGCCACACCGGTCAGCTATACTAACTCTCTTGAATCTGCATTGTAAAAGTACTTATTTGCAATCGTTTGTTCGAATCCTGACGATGACGAACCACAGGATCGCCGTCCTGTCGACAGGCAGAATAGCGAAACCAACGTTTCTACAAGCTTATGATTGGCATCATGATGAAGGCCGCGGAAATGCGTTAGGCCGGTAAGGCGGTGACGATTCCATGGATACAGAGCTGCTTTTCGGTGGAACAGAAAGAACAAAGGATAGAACTACCTCAATAGAAGATGAAATAACAAAAATTCACAAGCGTAGACGCATCTATTAATCCTGCAGCGATAACACTAGGGCTTTCATCGATAATCGATGGCGAAGTCCTCCTAATATCTCCCGATCTGATGCAACGTTATCGCGAAGCGATAATCGTCGATTTCTACAGAAGATCCGTACGCATTTCGCGGTTTCTGCTACAAGAACAGTCTGTAGGCGGCTTTGATTCGTCGAAGCTAGGCAAAAAACTAGATGAAGAAAAAACAGTTGTAACCTACAACAAAACGAGCGTCATACACGAGCTAAATAAATAAAAGAATAAACATTTTGCTCTCTTCGCATCCAACCCGCATCACACGACACTCTCTCTCTCGCTCGCTCGCTCTCTCTCACTTTTTCATCTGTCTATTTATCTACCTATCTGTTTCTCTCTCCCTTGAGGGGTCCGGTGGATACTTCGCGGCTGAAGCCAATGTGCGATGAAAAAGAGACTTCTGGGTCGTTTGTGTAAGGTACAAAGGATATCCATATTTCATTTTATTACATTAAAACATTTACGATCTGATCAATTAGTCTCCTTGCATTGATGACTAAATAGATTTTTTTCCTTATTTAAACTGCCAGCTTCAGCTAACTAAAAAAAGAAAGCTACTTATAGCAAAGAGTGGTTAAAACTTCCCAGTGTCGAATCGTTCTATCCTTTCACCTCTCAAACAGCGGGTAGCTTATCACCCTCTCCCTGACGGACGGTGGGTGGTGTGAGCTCTTTCCCTATTTTGGGCGCCATCCGAAGGGAGAGGGCTGGGGGGATTTTGAGCGTTGCTTTGTCGTTCAGTTTCTGTTTCAGTAACGTTACTCTCACAGGAGAGGCGAAAAGTTACCGGAAAAAACTCAGACAGTCGTATCAAGTTGTTGAAACTATGAGAAAATGATGATCTCTCAAGGTGATTTGTTCGAAATTTTAACTCCTTAAAAGAGAAGTATGACATGATTCGACAGAGCAAAATAAAGCCTTCGACGCGACAGGATGTAACATGAACATTAAGATCACCGGATGAATATCGTCTGAAAAACTACGTTCGTTTTCAGATACGGATTTCGTTTCATTGTCTGTGCGTGAAGTAATCTGTGTTGCGACATGAGTTCTACAAGCGTTCGGAGCATCAGGCTGGCGATGTTATACTGCCAGTTCTGGGCTATAATTGTTGCGTCTGCGAACACGGCTTATATCAGCCCTGAAGACTGTTCTTGGAAGGTAATGCCTGAAACAAAAGATATTTCAATGACCTGCAACGTGTGTACGTTGCAGGGCGGATCAAATCCGACAAATTTTTCACTGATCATGCCTCGCCTAATGGTAAAACTTACCGTTAAGTGCGATGACGATTTGCTCAAAGGCGAGATGGTGAACAGTTCATTTAAACATCTGCGCCATTTGCAAGTTCTTAATATCGAAAGGTGCAAGTTGGAGTCGTTACCTTCAGAAGCGTTCGTCGGTCTCTCGAATTTAAAGAACCTTACGATAAAGACATTTAATTCACCGGCGGATAATTGGTCACTGCGCCTGTCGCCTGCGAGCCTTAAACCCCTCGAAAAAATCGAATGCATAGATCTTAGTGAAAACAGTATCGAGGAGTTACCTGAAGAATTATTGTGTGGCATGGACCAACTGCGATTTCTGAATCTCACGAGGAACAGGTTCATTAGCGTAGCTAGTACCGGATTTTCTCACTCGAAAGGCCAATGTAGTCTCGGCGTTGAAGTTTTGGACATGACGCACAATAACCTTCGAATTTTATCAGAGCACAGCTTTGTTGCTCTGACCAATCTCAGGGAATTATATTTAAGCTATAATCAAATTATTAGGGTTGAGTTTAGCGCTTTTTTCGGCTTAGTTTATATAAAGTATCTCGATTTGGCACACAACCAATTGGTGGCGTTACCAAGCTCTCTATTTCAGTCGACGCCACGTATATCGAAGTTATATTTGCGCAACAATTCGCTCAGTGCACTCCCGCCCGGATTGTTAGCTAGACTTAGGGAAATCACAGTGCTTGACCTTGCTCATAATCAGCTCTCATCATTGGAATGGCTTGAATCAGAGGCTCCTTCGAGCCTGACTCATCTGGATCTTAGCTATAACCGTCTTACACGGATCCATTCTAACGCGTTTCGCTCCGTCATCAATATTCAAACTTTGCTCCTGCAGAATAATCTGATAGACTTCATCGAAGATAGCACATTTAGCAAACTTGAAAATCTACACGCCCTAATGTTAGGCTTCAATCGTCTTAAAACGGTTAGCGCTGATTTATTTATGGGACTCACAGCCATCGCTGTGTTACATCTGGAAAATAATCGCCTCAAAGAAATAGACGATTACGCCTTTAAGAATAACTCCATTATCCAGGAACTCAACTTGTCCGGCAACAACCTAGAAGAGGTTCCTAGAGCTGTCTCATCACTTAAACGACTGCATTCGCTTGATCTGTCGGAAAATGAAATCGTAGATGTAACAGATGCACCGTATCAAGGTTTAGGCCATCTCCACGCGCTCAACCTAATGGCCAACAGAATTAGGAGCATCAATCGACGTAGTTTTTATAATATAGCGACGGTGCGTAACCTTAACCTAGCACGGAATCGTATTCGAAATATTGAACAGGATACGTTTAACGCCATTTCTGGACTTCATTTTCTTCGTCTCGATTCCAACGAGATTGAGGATACAAACGGCCTATTTAACAGCCTACATGATATGATTATGCTCAATATATCCGCAAACCGACTGCGCTGGTTTGATTACGCATTAATTCCAACTGGACTTCAATGGCTGGATATCCACGACAATCAGATAGAAGCACTTGGAAACTATTTTGAGCTCGTACAGAACGTAAAGCTACGCACACTCGATGCTTCATCCAATCGGCTTACCGATATCGATACATCTTCTATACCTAACGACATTGAAGTTCTATTCCTAAACAACAACAGCATCACACGACTTCAATCATTCGCGTTTTTAGGAAAGCATAACCTGACTCGAGTAGATCTGACGAACAATCTTCTTCCAGGCGTCGAGATGGCTATGCTGCAAGTAAGTGAGGTTCCTACGCACCGGCCTTTGCCGGAGTTCGCTATTTCCAACAACCCGTATCTCTGCGATTGCCATATGGACTGGATTCAAAAGCTGCAAGTTCCTTCAAGGTTTTCAGCTAAGGAGATACGTCAGTTTCCGCGAATTATCGACATAGAAAACGTTAAGTGTAAAGCGGGTTTCGGTAAAAGCGCTTACGTTCAACCTCTAGTCAGTTTAAAACCGTCAGAATTTCTGTGTACGTACAAACGTCGCTGTGTGCCTTTGTGCCATTGCTGCGAATTTGAAAGTTGCGCCTGTGAAATAATTTGTCCGCAGAATTGTACCTGTTACCACGACCTGTCGTGGACTACCAATATTGTCGACTGCGGTTCGGGCAAACACTCCGCCGTTCCTAAACAACTTCCGTTCGCCGCGACTGAGCTTCACTTCGACGGAAATAGCATCGATACATTGACGCCGCTCGCATTTATTCATCGGGACAATATTCAAGTGATTTTAGCTAATCAATCTAATATTGTTGTAATTGAGCCGAGAACGTTTGCTAGCCTACATAAACTGCGGGTGCTACATCTAGAAGATAACCAAATAGCGGCATTACGTGGTCAGGAATTCACGAATCTCTCAAATCTACGTGAGCTTTATCTATCCAATAATCAGCTGAAGTACGTGAACAACGTCACATTCGCACAGCTGAGGAGCCTTGAGGTCCTCCATCTTGACCGAAATTACTTAGTCATGCTACCGATCTGGTCCCTCCGACGCACTGAGCACCTTATCGATCTCCGCCTAGCCCTAAATCCCTGGACGTGTAGTTGTGATTTTACGAACCCACTTGCCATTTATATTCGTGAGAGAGGTGACACTGTGAGTGACATAGCTGATATGTCCTGTGTGTATAATGAGACGATAGCGCTTCGGCTATGGGAGCTCAACGTAACTGATTGTCACAGCCTATCCAAAGCAACATCGTTGGCAAGGCAAGTTCGGTTTCTCCCTTTTGGCGACTCGCTGTTATCGACCTATATCCTCATCATTGTTCCTCTACTGCTAGCAGCCGTGCTCGTAACTGTTTTGACGTGCCGCAATCAATCAGGGGTAGGGTTACGCAGTCGATGCGGAATTCGTATGTTCTGTCATCCATCAATCGAAGAGGAAAAACTATTTGATGTGTTCGTGTCGTACAGCAAATCAGATGAAGATTTTGTGGCTGAAAAACTTGCCTCCCGACTGGAATTAGGCAAACCCATTTACCGCCTGTGTCTACATCACCGTGACCTGCCAATGACAGGACAGTATTTAAGTGAGGCCATCCGCGAGGCAGTTGAAAGTTCTCGAAAAACGATAATTGTAATATCGGAAAGCTTCCTCAAGAACGACTGGTGCGGTTACGAATTCAAGCTAGCACATTGTGACGCTCTGCACAACAATCCCCAAAAAATCATCATAATATTCGTGGGTCGAATGTGCCATAGTGAGCTGGACTTTAACATTCGGACCTGGATCAAGCACAGCACACTCCTGCAATGGGGCGAAAAAGACTTCTGGAACAAGCTTCGTTACGCGCTACCCAAAGCGCGCGAGCGGAATCCATTATGCCCCGATATAGCATCGGTAGGCATGCCTATTTGATAGCGAACATTAGCAAAGATGCCTTCAATAGCTACACAAAGAGACGCTTGTTTGTGAACGCGCGCCTATAGATCATCGATCCACAGTAGACCGATGAAATTATAAGAAAGTCATTTACACGGACCGTCTAATCAAGTCCGCTGCTAGGGTCAAGTCGTCGCAGAACAACACAGAACATTGTCAAATATCGCTGATAAAATTTTTCCACAATTAACGAGCAGTACTCAGAGGGGGGAAAGGCGTATCTATACATAGGCGTACACATAAGTATCTTGCCATTTATTAGGACCAAGTGAAACCAAACGGCTGTGACGAAGCTGATCAGTTTCTCCCTAATTTGCCAAAGCCGGGGGCTATTTTAAATGAGCAGCTTTCTTGTCTAATATAAGTGAGCATATGTACAGTACATAAAATAAATAAAGTAAATCCAATATTATACTATAGATGTTTGAAAGGTACGACAGATAGAATAGATGTACTTACTAAGAGTTGTGTAATATCTGTGATAATCGATATCGAAACGGATCCATTAATAGAGGCCGACATCAGTTACTTAAAAGCTGGCAACTCTATGAACACGGATTGACTGGTAATAGCCGAAGTCTCAGTCCAGTCTTGTTCATGTTAATAGTTGGTATGTCCCCTCTCTTTACAGAGCTTTAATTCTATAATCGAGTAATTCCACCATTTATTTTCCACGTGTAAAAGTTCTACTGTATGATATCGATGCGTATGATACTATAAAATGATCCAATGTGACTCACCATAGTAGCCCTAGAGACATAACACCGTGGTGCAGGCAGCTTGAAGCAAGTTCAACTATATACAGCTTTCTGACATGACCACCGAAGTAAAACCCAATTCTAGAACAAGTGCGGGTTTTCATTGACGGAGATTTTTATAGTTTGAGTATCTATAAAAGAAAAGTTGCCTATATGTATGTTTATTATGTTGTATAGAAGGACCTTTCCAGCACAAAGGGCTGGATAACGTAGAACATATAACAGCAGACGAACGACACACTCGGAATATGAAAGGTGTCTTCAAGCAAACGGAAAGCCGATGTAAAATGTACAAAAAATGTGTAGAGTGTAAAACGGATTAACTGTAAATAAACATTTCGTCCAGCGATGGGTGGCAAGAAGCATCCAAAGCGCAGAGACTAATATTATAGGCTATTGAACTTATTGGTAAGGGTAGTAGATATCGTTTCTATTAAGTGTTCACATTTAAATCTTAAGGTTAAATAGCTTAGATTTTCATCAAAAACAAATGGCTGCTGTGTCGAGATGTTAATTTCAGACAGAGGACACTTGCAATTTTTTGATAATTGAATATAAACAAGGTCACTTAGCTGGTCAACTTTTCTGAGCTTCGTTGACGTTGGCTGGTCTGCGGTAGCATGAAACAGTGTACTCCAATGAAGAGGACCTCGCTCGGGGTTCTTCACCGTCTTTCTGGCGCCGAAATTATAATGACCTATCATCACCATTTTTGTAATTCCGTTTGGCTGTGGATAACGTTTTTATAAAGGGTCCGAACGAAACAACGTGTTTCATTTCTTTATGAACACAGCAGACGCACTGGTGTAGCTTGAATAACCATATTCACTGAGCAGTTTAGAAGACGAAGCTCTTAGCGTTAGGCGAAACGTTCATTCCAAAATGGGTAATCATCGGGTAGTATAAGAAACAGAGCGGCAAATTAGAGGATAACAGCCGAATTTTCGCTATCTTCATACCGCTAAACGTAACCCTAAAGACCAACGTCTTAATTATTATACTGGGACACAGTTATTTGTTAGAATACTTACGCCTGCCGACGTTGGCAAGATATATGACTATCTTGGAAAATATTCGTCCTTAATTTGAAAATTGTGAAGAAGCTTTTAGAGTTGCTTTTTTCCAAGCTGTTTGGTTCCAAGTATGGAGCGTGGCTTCGAAATAGTTTAGCGTCATGACAGAAAAATGGGCCTCGTTGCTTCTAAGTCTATTTCTGGAAACCAGTTCTGTTCGATATAACTAAAGACAGATCTTTATTGACCCACTGCTAAATGCAGGGTAATTGCAGAAATAATTTTTCATTTTTAAATGCAGAAGTCTACTGGTCCCCACCGTGTCGGCCGCCAGAGACACAAGGTTTGACATTATTTCGTGTCTATTATCTCATCTATCTTAGGTGTTACAACGTAAAAACGTTTCCCCTGCCCCAAGTAGCAAGAGCCATAGCTGTCATTCTTAACTCAGTCATCATTGTTTTGTTCGGCAGTTAACTGTCACGCTGAAAAGATTCAAAGGACAGCCATTGGAACAACGTTCACAATCTTACGTTTGTGCTATGGAGGCATTTCTCATTTCAAGCTACGTTCAATGCTTCAGATAGGTACAATGATCCAGCGCGTATTTTCAATCGTTACGTCGAAAATACAGCTGCAGCTGAAACTGTAAAAACTTCTGTTAAGAAGTAGCGGCCACCTACTATCGATACTGGCGAAAGAGATGACTGCTTTCTTTCTTATTTCAAGTAAAATTCAATGAAGTTCACCTGTTCAACTTTTCTAGAGTACACGCAATGCGTTTACATGGCGACTCTATCTTATTGCTAGACTTATTTCTGCTGCACGGAATTGTTACCGCTAAAGTCATTCGCACAATAGTAACAGTCTGATCGTCGGTGTCGACGCTTAAAACGTCCGACGCGAGCAGACGCGGGCTATGCTACTTTACTACGAAGAGCTGTATATCATCGGGTGACGAATGGTCGCTGAATCTGAAAGTTGGTCACGATCTTCTTTCGTCGAGCTGCGTCTTTTTGTTCACTGGCTTAATAGCGATTACACACGTCTGTGAACGATAGTCATAATTAGAGTCCGCGCTTCGATTTTATTCCTCATAAGAAGCCACGGGAACGGTAACAGTTAAAATAGTGCTTCCAGACGTGGGCGGTTCAAAAATGTCTTACTTGCAAAACTCGCTGTACATTATGAGAAGGAATCCACAAGCGTCCAACTATTAATTAGATTCCAGAAGATAGTTTGTCGTTGTATTTTTCGTCTTCTCAGCTGTTTTATGAAGCTTTTCGACTGTGTCGACTGGCTAATAAGTAGCAGGCTAAATGAAGATATTCAAAATTTAGATTGTATTCAGGGAAGCTTTTTCTTCTGTATGCTCATTCATAGGGTAGCACAACTATCGACCAAGTTTGTCTATATCTTTTTTTTTTTTTGTTTTTTTTTTTTTACTAGAAAAATCAGCATCAGAAACTGAAAAAAAAGTGATTTATGTTGCACTTCGTAACGTTTTCCATTGCTCTCTCGTCTAGCTAAAAAAAGAATCTCAGTGTACTGTACATAGGTACAGGCAGTGAATAATATTTTTACTTTAAGACTTTGTTGCATTCCGCCGACTTTCACTTATAATATATATATACATAGAGTGTCTCGAAAAATGTTTACACAGCCTATAATAATCTCTTAAATTGCCCCCCTAATCTCTTAAAAAATCCTTGCCATTCTACGGGGTTGTCTAACTATCGAAGCATCCTGCTGCAAATGCACTCCTATCGCGATTTATTTACTTACTTGATAATTTCCATTTTTCAATTAGGTCCTGCTGCTGGATAATTTGATTACATTTTCGGGGTATGGCTTACTCTGTCCAATAGACTGATGGGATCAAGTTTGGGCTTCACTCAGTTGTGCGGAATTTTTGTGCCTTTGGCAGTTTGCGCGATTTGTATGTTCGAGTTTGAGGAAATTGAAAATGCGAAAAGTAATTGCTCGATCTTCACCTTACATATAGCATCGATGTGTTCGCCATAGCCGTCGTTTAGGCATTTCAATACCGCGTTCAGACATGAGAAGTCCAACGCTTTCGTGGACATTCTGTTCTTATCCAGTTCGCCTGGTGATATAATCATGGGCTTGAGATCAATTTCAACGGCCGGGTGGCATAGCGTGTACCCATCTCGACTCATAAATAAGCCCAGAAGCCGAAGAGAGGCTTGTAAGGCTGGGGCATTCAGGCAGGTCGTCCAGTGATCTGTTACTCGTCGTGTTATTTCTGCTGAGAAGCGCCGTTTGTAGAAAAACAGATCCGTCTCATATTCACGAGAAGAGCTAGGACCCAGTTACGGGGCTCCGTCGAAAAATAAAGGCTGGTATCCGTACTTTTATAGGAACGTAAAGGGAATAGATATTGAGATTAAGCGCTTGCAAATGGCGTACCACCTTATGAAAGGTGGCGCTCACTTTGTGGCGATGTAATCCTTATCGCAAAATTTCGAAGAAAATTGCTCTACTGTATTGGTCAAAGTAATGCCATGCTAAAGGATATTACCATGCATAAATAAAAGAATTCGTAGAACATCGGAACGAGGTGGCGTTTGAAAAGAGTAGGGTACATGTCCGCTAACAATGGTGATAAACGAACAGCGACTTCATTTACTTAATAAGTACTTAATATCAAATAATGGAACGAGATGGGATTGAGGGTGGGATCCTTTACAGATTATGATTTATGAGTGTTATCACTACGACATGCCATATTGTCTTTGGAGCCTCTAGGCACGTAAACGTGTAGTCGGTAGTGTTAAGGACAGAGCGGTCGAGTGGCTGATATCGTCAGCGTCGTCACGGCAAACTGCACTCGATGTTATTTCCTAATTGAAAGTGCTTTCTGAGCCACTTGAGTTAATGGCAGCTGTAACGCTTGAAGAGCGATCAAAATTGCTTGGAGACATTTACCAATGTACAAGTATAACGAACAAGGGTAAACAAAGGCAACGACTGCCCGAATAAGCCAGAACTGACGAGAAGCAAGCGATATGTTTTTATCATGGATCCGAATTAGATACGTGAAGAGCAACTAGATTGGCACCAGCAATACGGGCAGCAAACAGGAGGCTTGCGAGACAGGTCTGGTTGTTAGAAATCGAGCGGACCACTTTCTACTGAGACTAACAAAGGTTTTGTCCGTTTCCAAGCGAAATTCGTCGGAGGCCCACTAATCTATATATATATAGACATCTTCAAAGCCGCTGATGACGGCAATGGCACATCTTTTTGTAGGGTTTCATTCTGCGTTACTGTAGATGTTGTTTAGCTAGTTTTCAGGGCAGGAATTAACGGACCCAGGTGACTTGAGAATGTCCAAGGATGCCCATGGTGTGATTCGCGTTTAAGGCAGCAGAACAGTGTTCGTCTTCGTTCTAATGCCGTAGTATTGAATGTTTTGGTAGTTACCCTGTGTCAAACTCTGGGATTCTCCAAGACCAGTTTTATTTTTTACGATTTCATTCTATGCATACACAACCTAAGGTTTAAACAATCATTGAACATGCCCGCCACCTGCCGAAGATTTAGCATCTCCACTCAATTTCGAACAATTTCGCATTTACCGACTATTCGGGTCATATAGGTCGGGTTTGACGTAGTCAGATGACAATGTGCGGAACCTAGGGCACTATCTACCGTAATGAACGCAATTTAGCATAAGTTGTCTCATAAATCTCGTGAACCCAACGAGTGTCCAGGCAAATTCTTGTTTACTGCACAGGGCGCCTTAGCTTTCTCCATGAGGGTATTCATTAGAAGGTGTAAATACACCTAATAATCGCCGAAGAAACTTTTTCCCACGCTGGAAAGTCTGAAATTATTGAACAGTTGCTGCGAGTGTAGGTGACTTTAAGCGTAAAAACCCGTCGACCACAAAACATACTCATGTACACGTAAAAACATATATTGCTCTGGTAGCTCTGGACATTTTGGCCGTATCAAAGTGTCAATGCTAGCCGTAGTTAGCAATACCAAAGTTCACGTCGTCAATCGCTATCTCAAGATGGTCAACTCAGTATACTAGTTGGCCACTTCACGTATCGGATATGGCGTGAATAAATGGAATATTTCTATTTTTGACAGTTTTTATGACTAGAAACTGATACACCTATGTGGGTGACCTCTCGTAAAAGCGCGAGAATCTGCGGGTCGGTACTATCTTTGTTACTTTTTTTCACGCGAGATCTTTTTTACGAGGCGAGACCCACGGAAACGTGTACGGCCGCGCCTTTGGCAAACCCGTTGCTGTTGGCTAACTATAGCAACAATAAACCAGGCACCTAGCACCAGTTAATTAACTTCTCTGCCTTTAAAAGTAAACTGTTTTGTGCAAGTTCCGGTTGTATTGATTACTAGCAATTGCACTAGCGGTCTGTCTCGCTACTCTACCTTTTTGCTTGAATCCAGCGCGAATCTGAAGATTTTTCAGGCTGCTTGAGTTACTGCCTGAGAAGTCTACGCGGAAAGTTCGCTTTTTTTCGTAGATCATAATGCTAATTTAATTTGGCGCAAAACGAGGCCATCAACTACTTTCTTATTTCGTCTTTGGGAACGGTGGCGCGCCGCCGTCTAAAAAGATCACGACGGGCATCAGTACCGTCCGCGCCGATATCAAATGTAGGCATGTATACTTTCACGAAAACTGTGTCCTACATGGAAGCTTTGTTCATTGGTAAGAAAAAGGACGATTAGGTTAAGACAGTTCATCACCAAAATCTTTATTGCAGGTACGATTAGCCTTCTATCTCAATACGGGTAGAACTAAGAGTAATAGCAAAAAGGCACAGGGCAGAACCCGCGGGTGGCGTTTTTGTTAGAGTTAAAATCTCCTCCTACTAGAAGTAAGACAATACGACCGTTACCCTAAGATAGATACCTCCATCTCCTTTAGATCCATAGATCCATCTGCTTCAACGATCTTACTCAGGCTAAAATATTCTCTATTTCTTTGTGGCAATTCCGATCCGACCCGTTCGAGATAACACTGTTTATGTAATTGTAGTGATAGGAATGGTTGATAAATAAAATGAAGGATCGTTTCAGGACATTTAGCAGTTGGATTTAACCAATAGGACTCACAATACGGTTTCGCTATCCAATGGACGTCATGATACGGCGTTATCAATATGCAAATCTCGCCATTCAGCGTAAGCTAAATCGAATATTAGTAATGGAGAAAGACCAAGCGGCGTGCCGCCGTACGGGGTCATATCTTCACCGGTGATTAGAGCGCATATCTTATATAGTCTACAGTATAGATCGTTTTCAGACTATTAGACTGCCAGGACCATTTAGTTATCCGTAAAGAATAGGAACGTTACTGACAGTAGTATCGACGAGGTCAACGTAGACGCTAATTATCGATTACTTGGCAGGATTTCCTAGCAAGCGGAAAAGAGTCGTCCTTTTGACTACTATATATATCGTAAATATAAATAATCACAAACAAAATCAGATGTATTCCTCCTAACGTAATTTGACGGCTGCTAAACGAATAAGTTATCGTGGACAAGGTCCACAAGTTAGACTGTAGTAAGTATATTTTACATCTTAACAATCGCTTGTGCAAATTTATCAGCGTCTATCAGGATCTCTTGCGAGTTCGGATTTTGCTCTGCGGCGATGCCACGTTACCGAATCAGACTGATTTCGGTCGAAATACTTGGGGATATCAAAGACGATGTACGAGTTATATCTTATTGTAAAATAGTAAATTAACAAGAAAGACATTATTTGTGTGACTGCCACATGTTTTTGGTTAGCAACAGTGACATGAAGTGGCTAATGGGTTGGGTCTATTTGTACAGCAGCTTTTTCTGATAAATTACAATGTAAAATTTTGTGTCTTTTCGTCTTTGTGGTATCATCGCGAAGACCGCGAGACATTTCAGTTTAAAGAGTAATAGCGCCGATACGTCGAGTGTTTCAAGCTCCAGACCTAACATACTAACTGACACTGGTAGTGCTGAATAATAAATGGCTATAAACTCTTTCGTTTATGTAGAGATTTTATACTCACATGCCGATCATTGCAGCATCACTCATTAGCTGTCAAGGCAAAAAAAATCTAGCAACTGATTAAGCCCTAAAAGCGTTGTCGCGTAACCCACCACAACTGGTCCGTACGTACAAACACGTACATTTAGGGAGACGTGCTTGCGTTAGTCACCAAAGGGTGAAATAATCGAACAAATATAGCGTTTTGGTCCGCGCGTGCAAGGGCAGTCCATGTAACTGCACCCTATTTCGAACTAATCACCAAAACAGCTGACTGAATGAAGAATAAATTCAGGTAAAGGATGTTTAGATACTAATAGATAAATGGTATGATTATCTGTACGTGGAGCATCTGCAAGAAGCGATGGTATATTTGCTCTCCATCAACTCGGGGTGCTTAGCATTGGATAGATAGCTCATATATAGTAAATATGTGCGTACATCTGCTACGCTATCTTTTTGCATTAACGTTTCTAGTAACTCAAATAGTAGAGGTCGATAAAGCGATATTTTTTCTATATTCTTGATGACAAGTTCCTTAGAATAAACAATACAGTGTCTGTGAAGCGTCCCTTTCCGTCCGTCGAGGGGTCGGTGATGGCGCTGTCTCCTTCGAAAGCGAACCGGTTGTATGTTATTCTGGCCGCGAATGTTTATTGCACTTAGAGTCAAGCCAAACTGCGCGGCAAAATCGCGTTTATATCTAACGAGCTGATCTACTCCGTCGTTCACTTCTGAGACTAAATCAGAGATGTAACCGGCACTCAATTGTTGAGTGCCGGTTCAGTGGTATTTTGATTCACTTAATCATTAGTGGTAAACTGGATGAATAAAGATCAGCCCCTAAAAACTGATGAATAATAACCCAGATATGGGTTGCTTTATATATTAGTATAGGTGAACTCGATGCTAGCTAATATTTCACTCGTTCTCGGTAGCTCTGTTTTTGCAAAGGGAATGATTCAGAAGCAAGATTTACTAGTGCTGTCAGATACTGCGACCATTCCTATATCACCTGGGTCGCATACACGCCATCTTGGTCTATTTGCACGTATCAGCTTAACTGAAACAATCGTACCGAGGTAAACCGTCAAGGTTTACCATTGATCAGCGAGCCTTCCCGGTACAATTCGTCTATTGTTTGCGCATACTTCTTTCGTGCAAAGTTTCGCTTCACTTTGTATGTTGATGTAAGTATACCGCTGGCAACAGAAAAGGGAATTGCTTCAAGATAGATATTTTGAATCTGTTGTAGCTCATTGAGGCCTTGCGCCATTCCGGCCCGACGTAGCTCCTCAAGACAGGCCTTTCGTACTTGAATATCATGGCATAGTTCCATAAATACAGGTTCAAACTCGTGTGTAAAATTATTTGCTTTGGCCCACTTCATGAACAGGGCCTGGTTTGGAACAGCAACAGCAACGCAAAAGTTTTGGTCAGAGCGTCCGTCGATGAAGACGTCCTCGAAAATTTGGACACGACCGTAAATGCTCTCAATTTTCTCTGGAATGATATATTCCCCTTGCGCCAGTTTAAATATATCGTTTCGGCGGTCGAATATTTGTAACTTCCCCTCAGCGTTCCATTTACCCACGTCACCCGTCGCGATCCATCCGTTACGTATCGTTTCTTTGGTTGCAGCCTCGTCATTATAGTAGCCTTCAAATCCAAATGGTGACTTCACATATATTTCACCAACGTCATCCTTGGCATAATAGTCTAGTTCGGGCACATCGACAAGTTTGATCTTAACCGAAGGCACTGGCCCTCCAGTGTGTCCTCCGGTTGAATCGTATGGACTCGTCGCGGTTACGACCATCGCTTCTGTACTACCGAACACTTCTATGACAGCACACCCCACTGTCACCTTGAAAAACTCCAACACTTTTGGATTAAGAGGGGCTGAAGCGCTTACGATCGTTGATATTCTTCCACCTAGAATTTCACGGACTCTCCGAAATGCAAGTCTGTCGTAGATCGTATCGTGGCAAATCGGACTATATTTATTACTCGATATGAGTCGCTTCTTTCTTTGGTAACAATACATAAACACTATACGTTTGAAAAAATTCTTCGTGAGCTCACTATAGACTTCGTCGTAGATTCGATTCATGATACGTGGCACCATGGGAATGTGGTGCGGCTTGATACGTCTAAGATCACTTATCAAATGTTTAATACTGCCACTCCAGAACATGGCGGTTCCTCCGTCTGCCAAGCACAATAATCCAAACAACGTCTCGTATATGTGGCCTGTGGGTAAGAAGCAAAATGTGTAGTCACCGGGGTAACGTGGGCTAACCTTTAGCAATCTACTGACCGTGTGGTACATTTGAAGCAATCGGCCATGGGTGACAATCGCGCCTTTAGGATCACCGGTAGTGCCTGACGTATAGAACAAGGAAAAGGTATCTGCAGATTTGGGTAACGCAAACAAATATCTTTTATTTTCCCCGAGTTTCATAAAGTCACTCAGACTAAGAAGCTGAACGCTTACAGATCGCGCATCATTTCGTAGGTCTTTGCTGGGCTCGTAACCCGCAACGACTAGTATCTTTACGGGCATCTGATGGGCACGTTCGACAACTACGCGTGCCTTGGCTTCGGTATCGACGACATATATTTTCGACTGAGATTGTTTCAGAATTTTTCGGATAGCACTGGCATCCAGGTTCGGATATATGGGCTGAAGTATCATGCTCATCGAGGTTACGCCATACATCATCTCGAGATAGTCTTTCGAATTGACAAAGTTAACCGCAACAAAATCCTTCGGTTGTATTCCTAGCTCGCGCAAAGCCATGCTAATCTGTTTTGCCTCATCAAAGAATTGGTCATAGGTCAAAAACTCGATTGCGTTTGTCCTCTGATTGACCCAGCCGCAAATATTTCGATTGGCCGTGTTCCGTTCGGACGCATATTTCAAAGCTTCATACATGGTGTTAGGGTATTTATTTTCAAAATCCGCCTCGAGGCCCGCCGACGTCACACGAATCTTTTCGGAGCCGGGTAGAATTCTGCTCATCTTACCCATGAACTCCCGACTCGTGATTAGCTTTACCACTTCCTCATCAGTGACTTCCTTGCCGGTTGCTGTCCATCTGAAGAAGCGAATACCATTCCCAACGTTCCAGGGAGTAACAGCCAGCGCACGATGTATCGCGACCAATCGCGTAAATGGAGACATCATCAGTTTTTACTTTTCGTTGGCGCACTTCAGCGATAACCTGTCTGCAATGAATAAAACTTTAACCAAAATGCCAGCTAGAATTGTCGCTGCTGCTGCTGCCTTCCATTTTATGCTGTATTGATCCTCCTGTTGCCCGAACGGCGCTACGTAATATCGCAAACTGCATGACGCGACACTAAGAACTTAGTTATTCATTTCTCTGGTTTGTGTGTTTGCCCGCGTCACGCTGCCCCGAAATTTTCCGCGGCACATTTTTCGAAGAGGTAGATTCATTAAGCTTGATACGAATGCACTTAAAAGCACCCAGCAATGAAGAAGGACTGGTATGAAATAACTCTGTGAAAAAGTATGTTTCAGAGGAATGCTTCGTTCTTAACCGGAAAGTTGCCCCTCAACTTCACATTACAGACACTAGATACATATTGCAAATCATTAGGCCCAAATCGGATATAAAAGTTCCGTACGTTGCTCCGCTTAACACTCGTGCCGCTGTTCTACAAGAGGAATATATTGGGTCCTAATTATGGTAATATCCCATGGACGGGACTTGCGAAACGAATCTGTTCGATAGCCGTAAACAGCCGGATGAAGCGATTTCTTCAAAGACTTCGTTTTCACAAAATTTGAAAAACCAAGGGCTCGTCATATTGCGGCGATCTCTTGAGGATGTAGCATTTTTCTACTGGGAAACTGAGTACAATGCATACATTGTCTCAATCGATATTTGCGAAACTTTCTGGTCATAGGAATTATCGTTGATGGCAATCTGCGGAAATCTTCTGTTTACCATTAAGCACGAATTTATTTTACACAATGGATTTTACTGAACGGTTTATTAACGGTCCATGAATTTTAACTCGTTTCCATGGGGCGAAACACGATGTGATATTGACTGCCTTGCGCTTTTGATGGTGGTGCTTCTAGCATGTCCTCTGGCGCAGTGCTATTGCAACGAATATTTTATCTAGGTATAACATACATAGCACCAAGCGTTTGTCAACCTATCCTTGGCTTATGCATATCCTGTTAAGTATACGCTTTCGAGTTTTCATACGGTACACATATGGTACCGAATCCCAGCCTGAAAACAAGTCTATTATCGCCCTGTCTATCGGTTCATCCTAAACCAGTGAAAAAAGTGGCATAGGCATTACGAAAACAGCACAGCCCACCTTAGAACTAGTAAAATTTCTATATGGTACGTATACAAAAAAGAGTAACTTGTCTACTGATAACGTATTTTGCGTTTTGGGCTCTGAGCACAACTGCTTTAGCAATAGTTATGCACATCAATTGACCGATATCGGTAGGCGTACACCGAAATGATCCGCGCCTCTTAGTGTTATTCAATGAACTGATACGAAGATTCTGGCGTTTTACTTTGCATAGAGATGCTCCCACAACTGCAAAAGCGCGCTTTCATAAACAGGTCAAAGGCGACAATTGTAGATGACCAGGACCACTACAGCGCTTAGTTTCGGTTCGTGTGTCGTACATTTTTTTAATACAGGCAACAATAGGACAAATTAACAATACACTGATTCAGAGAAACTGCTATAAGAACATTCGATTGGAGACGGAGGCGAGTGGCAAAACACAGAGCGGCATTTCTAACAGAGGACCGTTTCCTAAAAATCGAAAAAATGGGAACACCACTATAGGTGGTTTATTAAACGAAAAGCCTAGTCCAGAGCCAGCAAGCAACGAAAAATGGATTTTGCACTAATCAAAGGTAAATTAACTGCAAAGGAGTACTGAAACAGCTCGTATGTGCTAAAATAAAATCTATAATAAATAGGAAATGGGAAGTCAATCAGTGAGCGAATCATAGCTTACCACATAGGAAGTTCAACAAAGCTAAATTAAGCAAACTCCTTAAAAAACACAATTATAATTAAAAAAAACAATTATTTCCTCACAAAGTCTCCGTAGAACAAAGCCAGCCGAAGATTGTGTACGGCTAGTTTAAAGGGAACGCATGACCTGGTGCAAACCTATGATCGAGTTCTGATATGTACATTTTTTTTTACTTATACATCTTGTGGTTCCGGAGAACGAATAAAAGTGGGGTAAACATGAGAAAAATTGTAAATTGATCTTCCGTGCCGTCCCATTGGTCTTCCGTATATGTTCCCATTTTCAGGAGACCTACCTATATAGTTTAATTTCCGGGCTAAACCATGTGACAAAGTGTGTAGGTAGGCCTGTTTTTGCCTACTGCACTATGCGACTTCTCTGGACGCCTGAGCGAACTTTTTTCAATCGTCTATGTGCTCGTAATTTAAAGCCTGAAAGAGGCGGTATTCAACATAGATACCGATGTAGCACCACCAAACAATTATTTAAAAAAATGGAAATCTTTTTCCCAAAATGTTAATAAAGCGTTATATTTTATTTTCTTAGCTCAGCGCAGTAACCATCCAATAAGTGACTGTGTCCTTATCGAGTTCTTTAGGCCCATGCGAATCTAGACATACACGATAACGCCTAACGACCGACGTGCTTAGTACAAATTTAGCCACGAATAAATTTCCTAAAAAAATCAAAGCTTAAGGAAAACAATTATTTACAAACACCTTAGAAAAATTTTGATTACGTGAAAAGTAGTTAAACGTTTTACGTTCATATACTTTTTACAATGGGTCATTGTAGATCCTTATAGGTCCTTGCTTGGAACAGGCAACAACGCTCCTGCACCAAACGACAAATTAAACACGGCGGTGACTAGAAAACGTATCGGCCAATTAAAATAGCCGACTTCTATTCTTCCTAACCCAGTTAGGTAAGTACGGGTAAGTTAAGCCGGTTTGCATTATATACGGGTAGAAGTTATACTCGCTAATGTACTGAGCCAACCTACTGGAGCATAAATGTGCTCATTTAAAAATATAAAATTCTATTTGTAATAGTAATAAATAATGCTGCTCCAAATAATGCTGCTGCTCCTGCTGTTGTGTTTCTCATTGTGCTTACTGCTTTCACCCACCGTAACCTACGTCACAGCTGATATAGTAAGTCCACCACAGTAATGATATTAGACAGAGTGTACCAGAAAAGCACCAGCCTTCCAGGCAAAAGCAGCGGTACCCAACACGACCATACAGTGGTGACGAAGTAACGGGGCAAACGAAGACTTTGGGTTTCGACGCCATTCATCCAGCCTCTTGCTGTCGTTACTAGGGTCGCTACAAGTGTGTAATAGCTGCGCTCTATTTGGCTATCCATTCAACAATGACACTTCAGCTTCTGACTATCCTCTTGCTGCAGCTATGGCCGCTAGCGTTATTACTGCTAAGTCATTCATTTTTTTAGCCTTTCAGCTACGCCGGCCAGCTTCAATAACCAGCAGCACCGGCACAATGCTTGACTACAAGGTAAGCACAGTCATTTGCTCACACTTTGAACTCGTACGCAGACAAGTAGTACGTTGGTCCGGTTGGCTCATATTGGTTCATGTCGACTCACATCTTCTCACCTTCAGACATGCACACACAGACCCAGAGACACGTCTTGACACCCATTTTTGTCCCATGTTTTCGTTTTAGTTTGCTGCCTTTGTCATCAGACTGTTCATCGACCGCGCCCTGTGTGAGAGCTTTAACGGCTGCTCCTGCGTTGCTGTAATGGCAAAAGAAGACGAAACAATTCCATTCGGATTCTTTGCCCACTGATGGTGGCAAAACTGGTACTGCTGCTACTAGCCAAAATCCAGGACAAACGTAGTTTCCCCCTTTCCCTGGTGCAGCAACTCTACTGCTACGTGGCAATGGGGACACCGTTTCAAATGTCGAGAATCGGAGGGCAGTTGCTTCAACGGCACTTGTCCCGCCGACATCTGCAACGATCTCGCCTCCTGCCCCACGATGACTTCGACTCTTACTAGCATCACTTTCGGCAGATGTCCTGTCATCGGTTCCCTTCACCTCAACATGCTGCCGCCACTAACTTAAACGGAAGTAGTCGTTACCTGAATATTCGCTGAAGTAAAGTGGTAAGCACAAGTAGTGGCCTCGTCTGTGTTCCAAAAACTAAAAAGTCTGCCACAAATCTACGTGCTTGTTCTTGTTTCTACGTTCTAACTGCGATCGTTTGGCATTACATTAATATGAATCTATCTTGGTATAAGCTGGTATTGTCATTTGCCGTTCCTAGTTGTCCGTATAATGGTGATATGAAGTCTCTTTCGACATAGCTCATGGTACATAATCACTCTCGGACATAATCATTCGGAAGCAGATTATGTGGAAATTAGTTAACCTAGATTACAGCACATAGTGCGCTTCGATTATCTCCTAAACATTTCTTCAAAGACCCAATATACTGTTGATAGGGTCATACCGCTCTTTAACTTACCCATGCGTGCTTCCAGTAATTTTGTTGATTGAGTGATCTTCAAGAAACGAACGTTCCACCAATAGGCCCAATACGACTAGACTGTCAATATTACACAAGAATCAGAAAAAACCTATCTGCTTCGGGATTTTCCTTTCATATAGCTTGACTGCTCTCAAAATATGATCAACATTTTATTAATTAGAATAGAGCGCAGTCTTGTCTGAAACTCGGTATAACGAAATCTACACAAGCGGCGATGGGATTTTGGATACAGCTGACGCAAAGACAATTTACGCTGCTTCATTCTAGAGAAAACCTGTAGCCACGTGTTAGATCCAAGCCTTTGTCGAAATTTCGAATTTCTACAGGGATCATACTTGAAGAGGTACGTGCACGTGCGGTATAGCTTGAAAAAACAAACTCGAGTTCGAGAATGCAATTTCTATATTGCGCTTCCTACTACACCTCCGGAGTCACAATTTAATATGACATATGAATAAAATAGACACGTCTATTTGGACTAACCGAAAGTGTGCGACCTTTTATTTTGCCCCCTATCGAAGCCATTTCCATGTCGAAGTTTCCGATGTCACTCGAGGCAAAACGCATCGATTAGCTTCTACTCCTGTAATTTTATGTTTTCTTTTTGAAGGTAAAATATAGAGGCCAGAAGGATCCTTCGATTTTTTGGTCCAGCTCTCTTTTCTACACTGTAGATTTTTTTGTTTTTAAGCCCAGTTATCGTCCCGCGAACTTCGTATCCGCTAGCGTGTTTGCGCTATTCACGTCCAGTATCTCCTTCCATACGCTTGAAACTACTCCGGTGCTGTCGTTAAAGCTATAAAAAGATAAGATGACATGCGGAGTTCGTTTCAGCAAAGGTCTCGACAGCAAAACGCGCCCACGATAAGCGGGATGCAAGCACATAATCGGTTTTGGGGTTGAAAAGAGGCACACTTATTCAAAGGCTAGACGAAAAACGATTTGAGGTTCGTGGCACTCGCCGACTCATTTGATCTTATGACGCGCCATCAATCGATCGATACGCAGCTTCTGGACCAATTGGGGTTTTAACCGCACTTTTAAGCAGGTTCTATGACGGCTGTCTTTATATGGCCTCCTGAGAAAGCCGATAGTTTCTGCGATGTTCTTTTGTGTGATTGAGGTGATGGTCACCTACAAAGGGTTTGTGTTGGTACTCATATTGTGTCCTTTACAAAATCAGAATGATCTATTTTCATTCTAGACTTATGAGGGAGTGTGGTCAGAAGCAACTATTGCAAGTATTAGAAGACATGAAACGCTCTTCTATCGTGGTGCACAACGTTTTGCAGGTGATCGCTATGACCTATAGTCTGACATGCGTAGCCCAAAAAATAAACGATCAATAGAAACCAGATAAAAAGGTTTTATGGCGTCCTAACAAAAAAAAAAAAACGACCTATACTCGAGTGACGTTATCTTTCCTACCGCATAGTAACCAATCAGTCCTTTTTACTTTAAACCAAAATTAACGTGAGCCAACGAGTGTGAATATATTTGTTTTGAAGAGTTGCAAACAGAATCATATCAAGCTGACAAATGGATGAGTCGTTTGGCTGTTGTTTACCTGTTCAGCAAAGCCCACGTCCCAGCTTAGACGAGCTGACTTGCGCCAGCTGTGAACCATAAAACGATAGCGAAGGATGAAATGAAAAAATTAAAAGTGAGATAACGGACAATGACTTGGTGACATTTTCGTAGCGCAAGACTGATGACTTCGTTGACTATAACTATTCGAGCGTTGGCTGACTTCGCTTTTTACCAAAGATGAGAAGAGATAAAAGCTTTCGTTTTAAAGGCCTATGTACAACAGATAGATATTTGCCCTTCAGGGTGAGTGGGTGTGTGTGTGTGTTGTGACTGTCGGAGAAAAATAATGCCAGAGGAAATGCTAAGAGCTCCAACAGATCGTAGAAATTGTCTTCTTGTTCTACAAGGATAACCGCTGTAAACCTTTAATCCTGTTAGCACTACTTGACATATATAAATGTTTAACGTATATCCGCGTAAACTTGGCGTTCGCCATAATCTTCAAATTTATATTTGAGTTTATGGTATGAAAGCATAGTGGAACATGGAGTATTTCGTTTAACTTTAATTGTATAGAATTGGCTTTATATACGAAATGACGGATTGATTGGTTTGGGCGGCCAAAGCCAACCAAATAAACAACTTAGTTATTAAAGAAAACGATTACGGCTAGTTGAAAAAATCAAACGATCTTGTCTTGTTTCAAGTGTATATATATATATATACACTTGAATATATATACACATGGATAAAAGGATTCGGTAGTGCGGATGCATAATGGAATCTTAAGCATGAAGGACAAGGAATGGGTACGACAATTAAGCCAGCGCCATCAGCTGTACCCAGTAGACAAAGACAGAGAAAGCATTCGTAGGTAAAGGATAATCGCCTCAGTCTATCAGTAAGCAAGCTTTAACTGATGATTATTTTCCTAGGATCGTAGCCTTATGTAAAGGGATGCCGCGTCTGATCACATGATGTTTTGGCGTCCGAGAAGAGGGTTCCATAGCTTTTGCCTCCACCAATCGTGTCCCTTGAGAGAAGCTTTGTCTGTTTGTAGTCAAGGTCGCGGTTGCTTTTTGAGGGATCTGGCTTTTCTATACTTACCACAATTGATCGAGTTTCCCTAACTGAAAAATCTGATGATAAAATACGCACGCAGTCAAGTTCACATGGCCCAAACGTATAGAGATTTAGACGGGAACTTCTTGGGCTGCTAATTCAAAAATATATTGTAATACTTGCTTTTATTCAAAAATGCCTCACTAGTAAACGTCATCAATCAACCTTGGTGTTCGTCAATGAAAATATAGTTTTTCTTATATCGCAGTGCTTATACGCTTAGACTTATATATCAGTCGATGCGCCATTATAATATGATTTCTCTCTATCAATACTAGCAAAGTTGAAGTTGAATTAGTCAACTTGAAACTCAATGATCCAGTCACAGTTCTCTTTTGGTATTAGCCATTCAGTCTGTCACTGAGGTCGACCAAGGAAATCTCAAGGTATTGGGTATAATTTTGTTGCTGTACCCATCTAAATGCGCGTCGAATATGGCCACCATGAAACGGCTTCGCATCGTGCCTACAAAGCGCAGGGTAAATTTCCGTTCGCCGCTGAAGGCAATAACGGTAAGTGCGCTCTCATTATGTAGCAAGAGTTTTGTTTGAGTCAACGTTGTTCTTTGAAATTCATTAGAAACACTGCCAACTGTTAACGCACAACAAGGACTATTTTGTCGGCCCCGATAGTATCACAGGACAGCCATAATACAATATGATATTCGATGCAGTATGTAGAAGTATATGACTGTAATTTAGTGTAAACTTTAGAAGGCCCGAGGAATAATCCCACAACGCTAATAGAAGCAGTAGAACCTATTACTAGTATAATAGTAAAACAAGGAAAACGTGATTTGTATCAGGTAAACAGTGGCCAACTGACGGGAAGCAACTTCAAAACAAGGCCAACAAAAAAATAACCCAATAAATCTATCTTTATTACAGACATCATACACTACTCGTTGGGAGTGGTCAACCATCCTGCGTGAAACCATGGGTCTTGCAAATTGTTTTAAACAATTTACAGTAGAAAAAACTTGTTATCATCTTCTGGTAGCGAACAAAGTTTACAGTTCCGTCGAGAAAAAAACCAATGATGTCCCCGCTATGCGTGCCGTAGAAACAGTCTTTTCGTTTTTTTTTTTGTAACTGTAGACTTTGCTTCGTGGACAGCCCGAAACTTAACAGTCTACGGCAATTCTGGGACGGTGGGCAAACGAATGGCAGGTATTCGTACCGTCAAAAAGAACTGTAAACAAGTATATGCAAAACAACAACTATGCAAACAAGGAAACAACAAAATTCATTTTGCTAACGTTGCAGTTAAGTAAAAGCTTAAATGCATATATGTTGTACTAATGAGAAATACATTCAGTTGAGCTGAAGTTATTTGAGACCAGAAGACCGTTTCTGTATAAAACGAAGACGCATCTATATGTGGACTAATGAGGTAATCGACGAGAACGGTACTCGAGTTCAAGCTATAAGTTTTTAAGGAGGAACCAAAAAAAGCTAACATAGGTCATACAACATCTGTGTTCATCGTGAGAGACTAGGCGATGACATTTGCGGTAGTCGGTGACCGGAATAATGGGTTCCGTCTCTCGCTCTATTGACCTCATCATGGCTTCATGAAGGGAACGCCTTAAACGCTATTTCAAGGCGCCCCGAGCCACGCGTTTCTCGAGTTGGTACGCTTCAAAAATGCTTGATTTTATCGAATCCGTCCACACAAATGCGAAGACAAAGTGTGTGTGGGTGTAGATTTAGCACATAAAAAAAAAAATATGAATTAATGGCAGACAGCCAATTACAGTGAAGATGGATATACAATAGGCAGAAAGGTGCCTATTGAACAATAAGCAAACACAGATGTTTAAAATCAGACGCTTGACACGGGAGGCGTGAATATGTCGAATGGCCATTTGGCAGATGTTAATAATGACAGCGTTGCTCCTTGTTTTTTCATTCATGTTTTTTAGACAACATGCATAATCTACAGGGAGAGTCTAGATTATTTCCGGTTACGAAGAGCTGAAAATTCACTGATACGAGGTGTGAAGGGACTGCCCCCGCCAGTAAAGTAGTCATTTGTGTTTCTGGAGGTTAGTAAGCACGACATGAATAGGTGGCGCTTCAGATGAAAAAGCTGGATGAGTAGAGTTAATGCGTATTCACAAAAACCCGCGAATCTGACTTGAGGTCTTGCCTTTGGCTTGTTCATCTCGTCTTCTGTCTCTGTCTGCCCTTGGCTCAATCCTACAAAAGTTTCGCCATATTTTGCGAATTGATAATAAAAACAAAAGCAATTATTTTGCCATTTGTTCTCATCCACAAATGATTCAGCTCTTTTTTTTTTTTTGTCAATTTCAATACAGCTCATTTCAATGTGCAGGCTTCGTATAGGTAAACGGATGCGCTTATTTAGACAGAGTAAGAGATATTACACAATAATAACATGGACGACGTGCCTATGATTGGCTGGGTCGTAATATCCCGTTCCCTGATAGTGTCATGGACACATGACGCATCAAACTTAAGCGAAGAACCTTCAACAAAATGAGATATTGCTTTACCGAGGAAACGGTACTCTATGGATGATTGGTGAGTAGCATATGGCATACTTCTGAGCCACGATATGACAAGCATTAGCTCATGGCATGCTTCTGGCAATGTCCGTCCTGTCGGATTAAGTCGCACAAACTGGATTACCATAGCAACGAGGCTACGGATAGAGAACGAACCACACTCAAAATACATTGTCTTCTAAAATTTCAGGGATCTCACACGCGTTGCACATCGTTAGGTAGCTCGTGATGCGGGCACATTTGATTCAATATCAAGCGCCCGGCGAGATCATGAAGTATTCATTTACGTTTGACATAACTATAGAATCATGAAATCTCCTTTTATTGAATCATTATATATTTTTTTACAGCTGTTGAATTATATATCCGCATTTTTTGAACGGAATTATTTCTTTCTTATTTATATATTTATTATAATTTAGTTAACTTATACTGAGGTGAGTTTACAACTACAAATTTCTTGTCAAGTTAGTCTTTCGAATGAAATATAATAAATCACATAAAGCAACTTCAAACGACAATTCAATATCATAAAGCCCCAATTGAATCCAAACTGTCTGGTCAACAGCCGTACTGGAGGCGTATCCACTAGTCCTGCTGTCAGGTGTCACCCTATTACCAGATGCACTAAACAACGACAGAGAAAAGTCGCTACAAACATATTACTTTGGTGCATGAATTGTAGTCGTAGATTTGTACTAATATATTGTGTGACGTTACGTTTGTCCAAAAAACTTCACAAAAAAATTACCTGAAAATGTACCTATTTACTTGTACCTAAATCAGGCCTAACAGCGATATTCATCAAGCCTCACATCTGTACCCGACTTCTAACCCAAAAACCTCACCAACTCGACGGCGCATTACCGTTACAGTCTCCCCTAAGCACACGATTTGACTCTTCATGGCATCGAGACTCAGGCGACTCACTGACTTCTATCCAATCCGACAGTTCAACTAAGAGTTGTCGACGAAGAATTGTCGTCGCTGTCGGCACGAACTTCAATGACAGGCGAGCCCGAGATCGATAGTCGGTATAGATACCTCTCTCTCAGGTCTTAGTAGACAGATAGATAGTCGTTTACGCCTGTAAAAGTTTCTCTCTAGTACCCTTTTTCTTTCGGCGCCCCTGTCCGCACCGACGAGCGTCTCGTCTGCCTAAACGTATCGACAGCACAACGGTCGCCATTTTAGCGGCTACCAATACGTTTCACACACTCGCGCGAGGGTTTTCGCGCTGGGTTTGACTACGATGGCGACTTCGGTAACTTCACAGCCGATCGTCGTCATCTCCGCTACCGTCAAAAAGTCGAAGATCGCGTGAGGCCATCACCAATAGAACGAACGGCCTGTGAACTTCATTACCGTCACTGCTGCCCAACTCGGGGCGGGAATGAGGGTATTTATGAGTTTCAAACTTCGCCTTCGATCTGCGCAGCTCACCCTGTCATCAGCTACTATTTATCAGCCAGCCTATATGGCATGCTATAAGAAGCATGCAAGGGCGGTCTCTGGGCTAGGTAATACCAGTCAAATATTGACACTTCAGCTCAGGGAACGAAAGGCAGACGGTGTTGACCAAGATCAGAATATTGAAACGATACGTGATGTGTAGTGATACCAGGCAAATCGCTAAGTGCTCACTGATGGCTGTACGTAAATAATTGTAGGTGGTTGCTGTTATCGACTCCTGTGGCAGGGGTACAGTCGACTTCCAGCTCTTTTTTTTTTTTGTTCAAAAACGACCCCAGACAGAACCAGAAATCATCCCAATAAAACCTTTACGTTCATAGGCCATTCGCTATGAAACACCGGCTGCCGAGCTTTTGGTGTAGCTTAATATATGACAGGTTTTGTGTTCACAACAGCGAAGGGGCACCGACTGGCAAAAGGGAAGGCAATTGGGAGAAGGATCTGATTCGTTACCTACTTCCGAGTGTAAAGGAAATTTTTTATTATATACCTCATTCTTGGATAAAGCTTTTTTTTCCAACGTTGCTGATGCTCTTCTAGATGAGCAGTTTACAAACAGACGCGAACTAAAGCTTGCAATTTCTAATAGATTGCTTCGAAGATGGATTTCAAAAGCATGATGCATCCTCTTGACGACACTACAGGTACATTCCCTGTTTTTCTAGAGCAGAGATTACAATATGCCGGTTAGGTCTTTTTTAATTATATCGTATTTAGAAAACTACACCTCATTGTATTTTTATATTAAAACTAAAAAAAAATAATAATAATAATATATGTACATAACGCCGAAGTCCAATTGTATCGAAGCTCGAAATGGCTTGCGTGAAATAAAATATCATTTCAAACAGTCATGCCTATTCAGTATAAGCACCACTCGGCGCGATCACAGCTTCACGAAATCTAAATTAGTAAACAATCACTTTCAAAGTATTTCTTCAAGTTACAGCTTTATTTTATAGAAGTTATTATGCTTCAAGCGATACTGGTAGGTGGAAATTCGTTAGAATATCGTTTAAATACACTACGCACAACCCGAGCATGCAAAGACTCGGAATTGCCCAAAGCGCTTAGAGCGTGCAAAAAGCCTATCTGAATCACCTTATTGCCATTTAATATTCCTCTAGCCAAAACGGCTATAAATTTCTATATCTAAGGCCCGTGGTGTAACAAAAAGGTTCGGTTCTTTGAACCATTTTGATGAACTTTCAAGTCCATTACGTTAAGTCCTATTGAGGATTTCCGCCTCATCAAAGCCTCTCTCTGATTTTTGAAAAGCCGCACGAAATCTGAAAGTAACGCAGACTTGGGGCCACAAAAGGAAGCTTTTAGTTTTACTAGGAACCCTTGTGGAGAGATCAAATAATATCTGACCTTCGCTCAAGCCTTGAGAGCGATGTACCGTTTTCCGCCACAGTAAATTTGTTCCAGAAAGAACTGGCTTTCTTCCGGCGTACAGAATTGAATAACAAACAACTCGGCAAAACATATCCGAGTCTGAATGCTTCACGCTGTACAGTTTAACAGAATCTTGATTGTGTCAGAGAAAGCATTGGATCCTTTATTGCTTTACCATTTTAAACATCCTACTTTACCAAAACGAACCACTATAGTTCACAGGGTGGCTTTGCCTATACTATAGATAGTGGGACTAGGTGAATACACACGAACGGTGTTTCATTTGATAAACAAATGAAAACAACGTATACACTCTTTGTGGTCGAATAACGTTTCTTCATTGCACACCACGCCATCGATGTCGCCCGCTAGAAACTTTCTCTTACGTTTATTTAGTTCGGCTCGGGAGATTTGCACTTAAATTGAGCTTGCACAACCGTATACATTAAGGTTTATAAGGACGACTTTTGCTAGCTGTGCGTAATCGTGTGCTCTATTGTTGCATGGCCGTATCCCTTCTTGCAACGAGAGCACTGTAGCTCAATCATTGCTGATATGAGACGGAAGGTTTAATTTTGTACATGAACCAATGATACATTCGAGATGAATCTTTGTAAAAGCAAAGCCGAAGACCAATCCTAACAACTCCAATACAGTCGAGGACGCGGCATGCAGGAGTTCTCTTAGTACCCGATATAGTATGAAAGGAGGCCAATCGGAAGGAACGCAAATTCCAGTGGATTTCTGCTCAGACTCGACTTCAGCGAACACGAATGGGTATTTGAAGACCATATTATAGCGCTTTGTTCAAGGTAGTCATATTGAAGTCTAGAATAAAGTGATTATTTTTCACTTATTCAATAATATATACTTAGCAGAATCTTACGAAAGGTATCGTGCGGGATAGATATCTTCTATCATCCGTAAATGAAGTTCCATCGCGTTTAAGTGTGAATCGAACTATAAAGAGAAAACTGCACCGGGGTAATCGTGTATAACAGCTTTCAACGTAGCTCACGTTCTTCCGCTGTATAAAATCACGACTCAGCTTTCACGAAGTGGCGAAATTTTGATGTTGCTTTTTCAGCTACGCAAGCCATTACTATGTAATAATGTCGATAAAATCTGCTGTTTATCTTCGAATAAATTGGGCAGTAATATTTTCGGATACCTGGATCTTGTTTACCTCTGACAGGACATTGTGTCTGTCTTAAATTCTGTTGTATCCTTAAGTTCGACACTAAACCACGCTACACTGCAGAACCAAGATTTCGCTGTGCTGAATTTTATAACACACTATGCTTGTAAGATCATGTTTGTTGGAAGCAAAGGTCAATGCCTGGATTTGCTTACACGCTCGACCGTGTCCTTTCCTTAGAAAAACTAGTGATTGACACTTTCCAGTGAGTATAGATAGCCCCCAGCGTTGTCGTGTGAAGGGACATTGGAATTAATTCCAAAAAACGTACAACTACTTCTGCCCAAAGGTAAAGCAACTGTACCTTACGGCGTGAAAATGACAACTCAAGATCGTTGTGCGGTTTGCACTAGTGAGGCGGGTTTGTAAGCCGAGGTCTATTAAGCCATATATCGTTGGCTAAAACCACGTAAAAGGCAGTCCAACCCAAACAATTCGGCCTTGAAAAATGCACTTCGGCCTGCCAGTATATCAACCGAGTCTTTACCGAGGTCGAGAAACGCACATAATTCTTTGTCCTGAGTATGAAGTACATACGACCTAAGAATTAGGTCAGTGAAGTCTATCTAGATTACCTGAGATATTATACGGCCTTGAAGTGCTCACTTCAAAGAGACCTATTTGAAAGGAAATGAAGTGAATTGAAATAGACAATTTTCCCATTATGTTGATTAGCTTTTAGGCAACAATGATTAGATGAGTAATTCATTCCTAATCTTCGGCTCCTAGCGAACACCAATGTGACCTGTTAAAGTCAAATAGACGCTTCTACGCAGCGCGGCATAGACTGCTTAATGAGTAGTCCGACAGAACCTCGGCGTAGTGATGACGTAAATGAACTTCGGCGTAGTGATCTAACGCCTGAAGCGTTTTCCCGGCAGAAAATAGTCCGACTTCGACCACTAGTCCTGCCTTTGGATTTCTTCAATAGACCTTTACTATTGGAAAATTGGAAATCGTTCGCTACCAAGGCATTATGCGTCACCGATATGGCCAGTGTCTGTTACAGTAATGTCATCCGCAATTAGTAGACTCGATGGTGTCTAAGTGGTTATCATAAGTTGGCGACGATGTCGGATTGTTGCTCGGCATAGCCAGATATAATATTCAGTTATATTGATAAGGTTTAGTACCACAGACGAAATTATATATATATTTTTTTATAATAATAAATAATATATTTTTGTAGTAGCGATGCACGAATGATATATTCGGGCAACACTCCATTTTCTTGTAGCGAAAGATAGCCTAGACCGCTGCTGCACGCAGTACCAATACCAGTTAAGGCAACGGCATATGGCAGACGCGGCTGAGTTAATTGAGAAAAAAAAAAAAATGAAATAGAGCTTCTTTTCCAGAACACGCATAGCTACACGGCCCATAGCGACCTTTCCTACGCCAGTACAGCATATACAGGTTGTACATCTCTGACGAGCGCTGCTGCTGTAGTGTGACCGACCGCATCGCAGATAGATACGAACTATAAGCTACTGGGGTAATCCTGGGAGGGGAGAAATCGACGAAAGCTCACTCAAAGTAAACTAATTAATAAATGATTAATTGCCTTTGTGTACTACGGATGAAGCCGCGGGTTCTTTATTCTCGTAGATACCAGAGTACCACGGTCGGATGTGGGACGAAGTCTGCGTATTTCTATCCACGCTTAACCAGACTGGTGACTCTTGTGAGGATTGCACAGTCGAGATGAACATTTCGCGACCCGTATTAATAATTGTGTGCTGTAATTTCCTTAGCAACCATAGACACCCAAAGTTGAACCCACGCGAGCACTTCGTTGTGGGTCTTGTATTTGAATTTCAGATGGGTTCCTTTTGGCAGGGGTGAACCTTTAGGTATCAAAGGCCCACCAAAATTAAAATAGAGCCAGTGATATATCGACCGACTAGGGGAAAAGGTAGAAGCGAATGAGTAACCGCCAAAAAAGCACGATAGAGAAAATATATTTAGGGCCTCGATATGGTAATAACAATAATAATAATAAATTTGCACATCTAACGTAGCTAAAACAAAGAAAATGGACGTTCGTATTGGTTGCTTGTAATAAGAGGTGCACCATATGGGAAATACAATTTCTATATATTTTGCAGCAGCAGCTTGTTCAGAGCTACCAAATGATTAGCGACTAGGTTGCTCTAGAGCATTAATACTTCCCATCGGCTTTTGGCTTTGGAGAGCGCATTGCTTTTTGGGTTCGATTCTATTCCCCTCTAAACAGCGCATTACTACAGACACTAGTATTTCGAAAAATGTATATATATATATACTACTGACGAGAAAAAAGACGTGTGACAAGTATTCGAATTCGAAAAGCAAGAAAAAAAGGTGAGCAAATTCAAAAAGAATCGGGCGTAGGCTTGTTTGGGCATACGACAATATTCTCATCCTTAGCCGTGAATAACAAACCACAGGGTACAACACACTATTAACAATTTAACGTTTTGATCAATTGGCTGTCACAGTCGGTACTTTCGAGAGAGTGTGAGCAAAATTACCATTGATAAATTATTCAGGAGACGCGAACTGCCGTTCTTCTTTGCCGTTCAGCGTTCAAGCAAATTCAGAATGAGATAACCTCTATAAATCAAGAAGTTTCCTCGCTTCCCGTACAGACGTCAAAAATACGCATCTCACATTTACAGGCAGTCACTATTTCAAATAACAGATTGGTTTGTGACGTTTGCTGTTCATTCGTTGCTAAACTAACACGTTCATCTATTGTCGACTGCAAACTTCAATGAAGATAGATAATAGAATAATATTGATTGCTATGTATCAAGCAAGTAGCATTAATGAAGAGTGAGTAACGTCAGATGTGACACGAGGGCAGTATGCTCGGCTTCGTTTGATGGATGAGAAGGTTGAATCAAAGACACAGGTACTGCTTATCATACTTTGCAAGAACTAATAACATCTTGGCATTCCTCGATGCTTGGTCGGCGAAATAAACATAAGAAGTCGTTAGTTTCAAATGTTCAACGGGACGAAAATTCCCAGATTGTGCCTATTTAATAAGCTCTTCTCTACGACATTTTTTCTTAGCATTAAGATGTATGACGTACATGCCATTCCTACGTATGCGAGACTTAGAGGTTTTCCTCGTCGCGCCTTCTGCCATTTCTTCTCCCCAGTTGTTTTGTCCAGGAGTAGTTGGAAAAATGCCGCCAATGCTTTCGAAGTCCGTCCGTCTTTCAGCGTCCAACAAACAAGCTGTACGTATTTTTGAGTGCTGTTCCACTTTTCATTTTTGACACCGTGTTACCCTCATCCTTCTGACCGGCGACATCTCAGCGGCGAGTTGTCCGGCGCGACCTGTCAATCGAATGGTTTACTACTGTGGTAATGGTTGTGCCAAAAAGCTCACGTAGCTCATGTCACAATTATACCCAGTACTGATGTACGATACTGCCACTGTTTCGTGGTACAGATACCGTCGTCGTCAATGATCGTGGCTGAGACTTTTCGATTAGGGTGTTGAGTATTTCGTGTAGGTAAGCGTTTGAGTCCTGTTACGAAGAAGCTGGTGCGATCATTTATATTGCCCGAAAGCGCACATTCACCAGCGATCGATGGTCGATGCTGAAAGAGACAACGTGCTTGAAAGAACAAAGTCAAAAAAATTACGTTTTTTATGTATAGATAATTACCACGAACTGACCGCACAATAGACCGCTCAGATTTAGAAGCCAGTCAGTCAGTCAGTCCACTTGCCTATTTCGGTTAGGTTGCCGGGACACAGAGGATCCTACTCTACCTATATCCGAAGTTACTGGGTCTTTGCTGGCAATCTATCTCTTCAACAATATGCGTATAATAAGCTATACATTTACAACACGCATGCACAACAAACGGATTGTCAAACGTTGTTAGCTTAAAGGCAATTGCTTTACGTGAACCACTAGTTATTCGGAATGCCATCGTGGTAGTAAAATTGACGCTGCTTTATAAGGCTTACTTAAGCTACCTGAGCGCAAGTATTAGTCAGGAAGAGTTGATCACACTTAAGTTCTCGCTTTTATATCAACTTGTTGACCCCATCCTCATTGACCCAGAGAGTTACTTGATGCTTGCTCAAGGCTAAACGCGTAGTTGTCGAGAAGATGAAGCAACCTGCCAGAGACTAACTTGCCTTAATGCGCTAGTAGCCGTCGCCAAAAATGTCTAGCCAGAGTCTGCTACGTAGTCGCCGTATGATTGACTTCGAAGAATCAGCTGGAAATCAGCCTGTCACGACCAACTGATCCTTCGGATTCCGTTGATCAATCAAAGATCACTATCTAAAGAACATATTTAATTTTGGTTGAATTTTTACGAAAACTATTAGGTCTTCCGACACTGTACAGCGATTGCTCCCGGTTCGAATCGATTGGTAACAGTGAGTTTTGTGTTATCAATCATTATGTACTCTGCACTATAGTTAATAGGGAAAACACCACGGAGTGTGTGTGTGTGACCTACCTCATTGCTCCCAAATCCTGTATAGAATCGGGTTTTATCCAACTCTCTACGTCCGTGTGAGCCCTACGTGAGAAATATAACCTCTTAACAAATAGCATGTTAACACTACAAAATACAGCCGATATCTAGCACGTTACTGTATGCGGTCTAAGTCTGTCGTTTGAAGCGAAGCTATTAAGCGATGCAGTGTGCCAGCAACTATTCTATAGAAGAGAAAAATTACCATTAAGTCAAATGTAGTGCCTTTGTTAAATAGCTCTCGAATTTCGCTTACCTGGACCCTCCACTGGCTTCTTTCTTGCATGACATAACCAATGCGTAGGAATCGTATAATTTCAAGATAGTGTGAGAACATGGGCCAGGCCACCTTTGGCTTGAGCGAACTAGAACGTTTTTGCTTTCAGGACTTTAATAGTACTTCTTGTTCTATATAGCAACGGTCGCGTAAATTCAAAAACGGCGATCTGCAAAAGCTCTATATCGTTGCACTCATTGTTTTCAAATATACTGTTACTCCTGGCGAAAATTTCGTGTGTATTAGTTTTCGTTACGTAGCCGCACAGGGGCTTGCCGATCGTGTACGTGAAGTTAAAAAAAACCAACTTATGGGCTAACATACCTTTACTGTTTTTTTTTTTTTTCACTTAGCCCGTATTGTAATTTCTTTAATTTCGATGTATAAAATAAGGTATCAATTAGTTTAGATAGCTACATAAATGTAATTAATAAAATAATTGTACTCCCGGAATCACCGCAGATTACAGTGTGTCCTATTTGAACGGGTAACGCTGAAACACGCAGGAGTTTGCTTTGTTTACCTATAACATCTGCTACGTGCTATCCAGTTCGAGAAATCAGCGCTTCCGCATCATGCAGAATCTCGAAGTTCTGTGAGAAATACTGAACTCTACACTGCGAAATTTCATGTTCTTCACTCATCTTCATCGTTGAGCCTGGGGAGCCGTAGTAAAATCACTTCTATCCCGTAGGCCTATACGTTATTACGTCTGTAGAAAGATGTATGGATAATATACCTACTCTAACCGGATATTTTCAATATTGACAAGCGTATTGACCAGCAGATGCCTGTGTTTTCGCTATTAGAATGAAAAATCGGCTTCTACACCATGGTAACGCCCAGGCAATTCGTTCAGCCATACCCTATAGTTGCTAATTCTGCCTTGTAGGCCTCGTGCCTTAGTGTCTTCCTTCGCTGTACACATGCAATCGCTCGTTTGGTTTGTTATTCTTATATCTCTCCGAAAAACAACTCTCGTCTTTACAACCACAATCATAGCTACTACAAGTCATTGCTTTCGCGCCCCAAGAATCACGAAGCACCAGGGGCAAAACATGAGTTCGAACACTCGTCTTCTTGTTGCCCCAAGCAACGTGTGTCGCCTCCAGAGTTGATTAGCTCAATTGCCATAAACTTAAGATGTGCGGGTCCTGCGTCTGACATCTTTCTGTGTATTATCATTTCCTTGCTTCTAGATACCTTGGTCGTACGTAGGTCGGTATCAGCTTTCACGGATCATACGTAACGTTACAGCTCTTTATCGTTATAAATGGAATGAAAGTTAAGCATAAATACTCGAATATTAAAAGAAACTACAGTGGGCAGATTCGGAGATGCTTGAGGCCAAATAACTCAAATACTGGCAGCCAATAAAAACCCCACTATTTTCGCATCAATGTTCCGGCGTTAGTCTCGATCCGAACTACAGTGAACTCTTTACCGAACAGTTCGTACGAATCCTTCCATAGACGACCAGTTGTCAGTGCGGTCCTCCATCCACCACAAAACACTAGAATGCTTCTTAAGAGTTCTCGTTTAAGAGAGTGACGATCTATTCACATTTAGTCTAGCTCTGAGTTAGTTAGTGCCAAAATAGACCTATGCTTCGAGTACAATACCTAAGGCTACGCATTTGCAAGCTTCGAGTACATTAACATCACATACTCGAAATTGTAGGGGCCAGTCTTTAATTATATATTAAAAAATTGCCGAAACAAACTATTCCTCATCTCGTAGCCTACGCCTTAAGGCGTTTGGCGCGTTCTTTTTTGCACCGTTCAAAAAGTGTCAACGGTGGCTTCTTCAGCTGCATTCGTTACATCTTATTTTTATGAAGATTCGAATAGTTGATTTTCGTTTTAATCTATCTTCAGCTTTGTAAACCGGCCTCAGACACCGACAGCTTTCTTCTTGCAGGTAGTAAGCGTTCTGAGAAGACATACCTTAAATTACAACAGACGTTCTCTATCAATCAACGGTAGTTAATGCCAACTATTTTGTTAAAGCACTAGACAAGCCAAAATTCTAAACCAATCGTACATATGACTTCTCTGTACGTGTGGATTGAGTCCTGCTACATTACCTGATCCAGACAATACAAGTTCTTGCGTATTTTACGTCCGGTACTTAAGCCGATAGGCATCATTTCAGATGGCTAGTTCGCAGCACCAGACCAAGCCCAAATTCAAACCTAGGCCACCACGTGTCCGTAAGTTTAGCAGGCAAACGCGTTACCCACTGCGCAATTACGGACACACAATGTCAGCTGTTGAGAAGGTTTGCCTTCAGAATGAACGTTCTCGATATGTAAGTAACGATGAATCTGAGCTGTGTTTGTATTCATATTGCTAAACGCGATGTCAAATATACAGTTATAAAAAAGCCCGGCTTTCAGCACCGTAGTGTGAGACACGTCCGTTTAGAAATAAAATACATCACACTATGCCTTGTTTACGTTCTTAATAGAACGCAAAACATTTAGGAGAAATACAGCAGAATGCAAACCTTCATTATAATATCGACGACCATGTAGATAATGGAGGCAAACACATAAAGACATACGAGTGCCACACATATTGTCCAAAGTTGTTGTCCGCCGGTGATCGAAGGGATTGGGGTAGTCTCTTCACTGTGATCGGCAGCCGAATCCGTCAGAGCGAGTCCAACACAAACGGAGAAGACAAGGGGGCCGACGAACAGCCCTGTCCGCAAAGACCGCATATTCAGGAGGTGGGCAAAATGTGCGACCTTCGTTTGGCGGAAGACAAATGCCCCCCCCCCACACTGTTCAAGTCAGCCACTCCCTACTGGTCAATTGGCAGCTGGCCGATTAGGGAAAATAATTAGAAATCATAGACACGCACACGACCTGGAAGAGTGTCGAATAATGTTCGACTCGTTGATACGGCCTATTGATAAGTAAAACGTCGTTATTCGAGCAGTTTGACATTCGATAAGGTCAGGAAACTCGAGAACGATATGAATCGAGGGTAACATTGGCTTCGTACACTTAGTATTCTGACGTAGTATTCCGGAGTTATCATATACAATCACAGCTGACGACCATACATTGATTGTTTCCGCCAAATGACCATTGCTTAAGGGCGACTATAGATGCCGATATCTCATTGCGTCATAGGTTTCTGGCATTTTTATCACTTCGTACGCGCAGACCCACTAACAATCTAGCTATTGATGAATAGAATCGTGTATGCGTGTTGGGAAAATCGCTATTTGATACGTAAGAACAAATGCTACTGGATCCATGCATTGCATGCGTATAGGATACAGATACCACGTATAGGATAAACAGACCTACGGAATGCATTATCGGTAATAAGGACTAAGGTGACGCAGTACGCGAAATGTCGAACAGGTATCGGGAATGTAAAACAACTGCTTTACCATTATAAAATTAGTATTGATGATGCAATGATGGCCTTGCTTGCTCATTTCCTGCCGATGCCAAACTTCACATAATTCTGCTAACAGGAAATGCCGCTTTTTTCTCTTACTATTCTATTCATTTACATTATCTCCTGCTCTTGAAATTATTAGGGAACCAATCATATCATAGACTAGAATGTAAAATAAGCACTTCTATTGCAAATAGTAACAACAGCGTCGTTGTTTGTTCCATATAAGACTCGGTGGCGCAGACATAAAACTTATACAAAGATTGTGTAAAATGGAGAAACAGTGACTGGACGTTTACCTAATGTGAATCAGAAGAGCTGAGAGCTACGGGCGAACTTTTCGTATGTAATATTCAATCAGTAGTTGAATACGTTGCCCGATATGCACAAGCAGCTGGGTCAAGGTCTGATTCGTGGGCATAATATTTCCCAAAAAGCGGTTAATTTTTGGGAAAATCGCCTGTTAAGTGAGACGATAATGCCTGGAATTCTGATTTCTATGATAAAATGCAGCACATTCTGAATAATATTTCGTTAAACGTCAAGCGTTACGTGTCTAATGAAGTGCTCAGAAAGCTACCCAATCGTCTTAATTTCGCTCAAACGTTAGACTAAATAGGTACATGTTCCGAGCTTTACGTTCGGCGCTATCCCGAAGTGTTGTTTCAGATGGCTACGTTTTTAGAATGAGACAAATTGTCTCTAAGCTGGGTATTCAATCGAGACCACGTCACATTTTTCGAAGTTTAATTGATAAACTTGTTGCTGCGGCACAATTACGGCAAGCTTATTAAATGCTGAGAATGACGGTAAGTACTGAAGATGAATATTATAGTATAAAACTACACTGCCACGAATGATCGTCGACGCGCTGGTTAATTCAGTGTTGCGCGGAAGTTATCTTGATTATTATTCACGATATATTAGTAACTGGAGCAATTTTATCTTATAGGGCCTAGGCACTCTTGAAACCCTTAAACCTTGTATCAATAACGGTCGAGCTATATTGAGCAAGCTTGAAGACTCAATGCCACCTGCTCCTATGGGAACTTTTTGTTATATTCCGCTCTAAGAATTTTCGAGCAACCAATAATGCTTATGTATTGGACTTATGTAGAGAAGGTTCAAAGCGATACTCCAGAAAATTTTTCTCAAGATTAATTTTTCCGGCACCGAATATAGGGCTAGCGACATTGACGGATTGTGAAGTAGGCCAGCAGGAAATGACAGCATCGAGTATTCTGTGCGGCTACTACAGAATTGACTGCTTGAAGCGAGCTACGGTCTTCCACGAGTATAGCTGAATCCGATATCCAATTTTCACGATCAGGTGCCATTGGACTTGAGTTGACCACACCTTGACGACGATCAGCCCCTATTCTAACCAACCAGGGCCGTAACAGACGCCAGTCCCACCAGTCAGCGCTTCCGGCCACCGCACATATTCGTCTATATAAAAAAAATCCAAGTGAGATATTGGCAGGTGTTTCTGTTTTTAACCAGCGGCGTAAAATTTGACATCTTCGATCAAGTAACTCTACGGATTTACCGTATTGCGCACGCAAGTAATTTACGGATTTTATAATTCTACGTGTTACGACGTTAACCAGTATTTTGCAACATAATGGTAGAGGGACTGATATGCATATATATATATAGTAGCTCTTCTATCATTATAATAGTTCGGATATATATGAATATTGAATAATGTGAATGTAGTAACGACTCGTCTCAATGTGGGCTTTCCTTATGTAATCTGCCAAATATTTTCTGTTAGGCGCTATATATAGGCGGTCAAAATTTTTTTCGGTTTTATCGGCATGACTGTGTTTTGTGCCATCTTGAATCACCTGACTAGCCTATCTTATGACTACTAGATCGTTTGGTAAATCCTAATTTGTCCAGATTTCTTTCCTGCTGCGCATGGTTTGCCTTACTCGCTATATAGTTAGTTTCAAGTTAATATATGATTACCACGTCCTATCAAAACATGGCTTCTGTGCATAGAAGCAAGCAAATACGAAGCGCCCGTATGTTCTTTTGCGCGATATTGCTACTTATCATTTTAATTAGACTTCAGGCACACTGTCGGGTAAGCTAAAAGTTATTATTGCAGAAGCAAAGAATAGCAAACGATAGCCGCCGTGATAGCTTGGGGTGGTAACGTTTTTGCCTGCTAATCCTAGAACAGGTTGCGGTCCTCGTTCGAACCCGGGCGTAGACGGACCGTTCGTTTCGTGCTGGGAGCCACCCATCTGATGGAATGCCTAACGGCGATTCCGGACCTAAAAACTCGAAAACAAAAAGGGCAGCAACCGGAGAGGTGCAAGGTTCCGAACTCGATCTTTATCTAAATCTCATATTTTATGTTCAGAATTGTCCTCTAATGTGCCGTGAATAGTATCGCTCGCTACGAGTGGATCTGCTTCAGCCGTTAAAAAATACGTATGAGCATTTAGATTAAAGGTTGTAGTGCATGTTCAGGACAAGTTATGGCAGTCGAAGACAGTTACTATTTAGTTAATCTGCTATGACCGTAAAGAAGTACTCTGTACATGCATAGGGTAATAATTAATCTACTTATAATTAACGCTATAGTTGGTGTTTCACGTGTGGTCACATCGAGCCTTCGATTAGCTTTCACGGCCCTCCGCTACTATCGGTTCCTTTCGTAGAAGGCGACATTCCGTGTGAGATCATCACCTGCCAAGCAAAGTTCCGCCAGGGATATAAGCTATCTTTGCAGATATCGTAAGTAGGAAAGCCCTCGATTTGAATTAGGAAGTCTTTGACGTCTCGCGGCCCTCCCGCACCCCGGGCACTCCGTTAACCATCTAGCTAACTTCCTTCTAAGCGCCTCCGGCTGTTCTCTGCTTTTCGTCGCATGAAGCGGCGCGTGATTTTAATGCATCCGTGTCATATCTCCTTGTCATGGGCCAGAGCGTCACGGAGTCACAGGCTTTTCTTTTGCACTTTTTCTTTTTGTTTCGTGTGCGCCTGTTCTCCTTCGTCGCTTACTCACCAACCCCCAACTCTCATCCACTACACAACATAGTGACGTCCTTAGCCATTGCTTGTCACACATGTTATCCTTAAATACTTACAAGCTGACATACACCCCGTTGTCATACCATCATCATGGGGTCATCCTAATTCTTCAGCGTCGGCTCTTTGGTTAGGTGAAGTCCTGCTTTGTGCTTTCGGCAGTGCACAGGGAGCTCACTGCCAGCAGGAACAGGACCTCTTTACCTAACTTCTCATCCCCAAACATCATGCAGCCTGTGTACCCCGATTCTTTCTGTGTTCGGCCTAAGTCTTCTTCTTAGCAGTGAGGCTCATACTGCTTAACTCGACCATTGTTTTGCCTTGGGCGGTCCGCTAATTACCATGTTCTGGCTGGCGTATCAGGGCACTAAAGAAAGGAGGCGGTGAAAGATAGTGGTGGGAGGTGTTCAGTTTATGTATCGCGGTAACCCGCGGTCAGTCACCCACGAATACCAACGTGGAGTACAGCACAACTCGGTACCCACAAGCTGCACTATCTCTTGCTGTGCGGATACAGCATAACAAGTGGGCCTAGTGAATATCTGATATCAGCAGTAAGGCCTAAAAGGCTCTTTTCTCGACCCTCGATTGTTCCCTCTTAGCCACTGAGCGCACACACTCGCTACGGAGTAAGACTGCCAAGCTAGAAAGTTTTGGCAGCAGACTGCGGAGCAAACACGGTCTAGCCCGTCACCAAGCTGGTGAGCCATAGCCGCACCCTCACATCCACCGCTTCATTGGCGGGCCCCTAAGGAGAAGCGCCCCACACCAGCCAGACCAGCTGCACCGCTGCCCGACAGTTACTTGAAGCTTCTGGTGGGTACCTGACGGACGCCAACGTCTGTTAAATGATGACGGGCGGCTTTTAACAATCCTTGACAACCATGGTGACATAGGAGCTGACAATAACGCGGCCAGGACGTCGCCAGGCGGGCGGGCAAAAGGCAGTCAGCCAGTTACGAACCAAGAGATGAATCAAGTAGCTTGCTGGAATCGCCCCGGGCGTAGCGATTCTTAGGACGGCTTGGTAATCGGGTTCGGCAGCTAACTTTCGATGCTGGTCCCAAGTCTGGCCTGGCAAAAGGCTAGGGCCAATGACAAAGGCGCACCTCACGATACCCCTCCTGTTCCCTTTGCCCTTGTTTGCATATAGTTCCAGTGCATATTTCGATTATTATTCGTCTTCTTATGGCTTTCGCTTTTTTTTGTCCCACGTCTCTCGTTCTCGGTCTCTTCGTTTTTCTCTTCCTGGTTCTTCCTTGTATTACCGCCACACGTGTGTCGCTTACCCGCACCTCTTATTTTCCGTCGTAGTTCCTACCTCTTGATAATCCGATATTGTTCGTTTGTCTGCTATTGCTTTATTGTTATAAGCACACCGGTGAGCTCACCACTGTACGGCAACCACCAGCAAGCTTTGTTCCTTCCATTGTATTTCGTACAACATACTGTTTTATAGTGTACGAATCGCAAGGTGCGTGTGGCTGGCTGGCTGGCCACGGTCGCTTCATGTGCGCCATTAATATTTCGCCTTCGTTCGGTGGCGTGTGAAAAGGTAGCACGTTAAACTGCTACTGAGATCACGTCTGAACTGTTATAACAGAAATTATATTCCACGTTTGGAAGCATCGAATCATTATATTTTACTCGTATAATTTGAACGAACATGAGACGAGCAACTTGCAACTGACGGATTATCGAAAGCGAGTTTTCTCTTTAACGCCTATTAAGCTTTTTTCATATTTGATCGCTCATAGTGAAGTTCCTGGAAGATTGCTTACTCTGTACATACACTATTAGGAAGACTATACATGTAATGTACTATGGCATTGACATAACGGAATACTTGCAGAGAGGCTTCCAATGCTTAATTAGATAGATGCTGACATTTTGGCAGACTCATCAGAGGAGCACAAAAAGTCGTAGAAAAAAAGGAGCGATGGGAACTCCAGTCGGTCCTTGTTCCCCCTACTCACCTATCTTGTCTAAAGCGGTTACGCGGGAGTGCCACTAAGAAGTCCGCTGCGCCCGTGCCATTGTTGTCTACTACTACTACTACAGCGGGTATTTTCCATCAAAGGTATCTTTGGCTGTCCAGAGCAATCTTCACTATAATCTTTCTCTTGCCAGTTGATTTCCAGCAGCGAATGCTGGGCTTCCCAATTGAAGCCCCATCCAGATTATCAACAAGCACCCTTCACTTTCTATTGAGCGACCTTTGGCTGCTGTGGTTCGCCGTGTAGTCTCGGGGCACCGCTTGAGAAGACGGAATGGGAGACAATTGCAAATGATACAATTTTAGCCAAAGCAGAACGCAATCTCCATCGAAATCGGGCTGCTCACACTAGCGGCTACCGACAACGGCGTCCCTCTTTTTTCCTCAGTGCGCGAGAAGATCACGAGTACCCTCTTTCTGAATGACCTACTTGACGAGATAAACTCCGTTCATTGCTCAATAGGACATAGAAAATTAGAAGGGCAGGATTTCCGTTGTGAGTCGTGGCGATCAAAAGGGAAAAGCACCGCTGAAAAGGAAACCAATCTGCATCGGTTTCGTAAGGAAGAACCCTACAGGAATGATTTACAGAGAGCTTGAAAATAATAGCTTTCAAGTACCCTCTCTCTCTGAGTGACCTCGAACATTGCAAGATACCGACAACGTTGTGGGGACTGAACTAGCGCTTGACTGTGATCATTGGTGCCATGGGTAAGTTATTGTGCTTATCATGATGGCTCAGTAATTACTATAAAGACGGATATTGAAGCACCCACTACAGTAAATTCAGCTATCAAAGTGTCCTAAGCCCTAGGCATTACTCTAAGTAATGTACAGAAAGCCGCAACTGGCGCATTTTTGAATTCATCAAATAGTCTTTTGGCTGGCAGAAAATTTGGTCTGTACATCTGAACTTTTACCTGGAAATATCTGACCTATTTGTATGCTCGAATTAAATTCCTTTTGCTTGTATATAGGCACAAGCGCCCAGTACCGCAGAAGGAAGAGATAAAGTTGAAAAACAGGTTATTTTCTGCTTTTCAAGATGATGGTTGCACTCTCCTAGCAAGACTCATTGAAGTCGGAGGTTTTATGGGCAAGAAAATCCACACCCATAGAGGAAAAGCTGCAATCCATACTAGTTTGCTTGGTTACTGACAAACCGACTGGGACGATGCATTGATCGCCAATGGCTGATAGGATCTGGTCCAAAATTTGGTATTCCGCTTTTCACGTGTCGACTCAGTTGCTACAAAATCGAGGGGGACATCGTCTTCGACGGTGGTTATTCAGACGCTATTGCATGGGCTGGAAATTTTAGACAGGCTAAAGGGGAGGTACGGTATGTCCAATGGCTATTTTTGCCACCGGGGCTACAATGGAAAAATTGACAGATCCGTCGATTCATAGAGAAACCTCATACCATCTGGCTGACTTCAGAGTTTTAACAGAATTAGGACAGGATATTCGAAAATAACGTAATTGTCAGAACGAGTCTTGAGCCATGCCTCTGTGTAAGTTGATTACATTAGAGGATATTCATAGATGATGCTTGTAATAGATCAGACTTTTGTAGATTTAAAAAATCCGTATTATTTAGCTTCTTACACTGATTGGGCTTCCTCTCTCTCTCTCTCTCTCTCTCTCTCTATATATATATATATATATATATATATATATATATATATATAAGAGTGTAATGCATTTGTAGAATCTACAAACGTTGTTGCTTTACAAAGTACAGCCTAGCTAATGTAGATAAATTATCACATTGACAATTACAATTTCCGTTGAGTAAGCTCTTCTATATAATCTAAACTCATAAGAGTTTGTGGGATTTATAATTAGGGTTCGAAGGGATGGTTGTAGTTTATTTATTGATTAACATTCATCCGATGAACCTAAAGCTTAGCGGGAGAATAGTATTTGTAGGTTTCGCCGCCGTAAGCATACGTTTTTCTAGTAAATAAAGGTTTTGAAAGCTACCCATTTCGAAATTCGCTTTTAACAGATCTTTACATTGACGGGTATGATAACGAGAGCGCCAGAACTGCTTGTTGTAGCAGTTTTCCGGTGCTGACCGAAAGTCTGCGTAATTATGCATCGACATAACTACGAACACCTGCCACAGCCAATGATAAGACTCAGTTAGACTCAAGAGCGACGGAGCTTTTGACGCTGTTGTAGAACATTGAAAAGGATTATGAAGTCGCTTTTCTTGTCCCGTTTCTCCTGCACACGCTACTCTTGCGCCTACTTTGCCTTCGAAAATTTTCTGTAGTTGTACGCAAAGCCCTTCGTGGATTACGGTGCCGCCTAACCGACACAACTCGTTTTTGTACTGTTAAATATCTACCTTAACTTAATCGAAGCAGGCAGCAAAACAGCTCTAAGGTAACTAGTATCCGTTCCATATTATTATATGTCTATTACGTAATGGGGAGCTACAAGCCCGCTGTCTATGGAATTTAAAATGGCATGTGCCAAAAGTGACCGAACTCGTTTTTGTAAACGCCCTAGCGTTACATATCTACATAATAATGTCATAAATTTACGTCGCGATTTGTTTAGGTAAATGGGCAGAAAGTTCACGACTTTAAATTCATTTAACCTTTAGCTATTGAAAGCGCTGACAAAGGCATCGAAACAAGCATCTAGGAATTCTAGTGAATTCGCATAGGCCTAGCAAAAACGAACGAGTCTGTTAGAGACAGATGTTTAAACAAACATTAAGCAAATATTTAAACGGTCGAGTTCAGTGTTTCGTGAACTGAGCTGGGTACTGCGAGTCGGTAAGACCATGGCCATTTTTCGAAGATCTCCACATTGAAGATATTCTGGAAACTGTAGAGTGAGCTGAACTTCAGACATTTTATTACGAACGTCTACTCGAGCATATTCCTATAGATTCCTAGGACCCATCCATACTATCAGTGAAACTTAAGTAAGGCTCAAGTGAGCCGCTGTTTGCTATGAGCCTGAACAAGGCCAAATGTAGTGAAGAAGCGTAGATTGTTCCAAAATCCAGTGTTCATTATAAAATGGCGAATTAACAAAGTTCGTCGGCTTTCCATTGTAAAGCTTCTGTGTATTGAAGTAATGCCGTCCATGTACGCAGTGGAAACGGCTCGAAAAGTTTCTACTAACGGCACTCGCTGATGACGACTATTTCTGCAAGTAGGCAACGAGTGGTCGAACGAATGAACCGAGACACCAGAGAAATGGGCCGAGTATATTGAATGACAAGCAAAAGCAGCTAGCGTAAACACTTCACACGTTCACCTCCCCCCCCTTGCCCCGCCCAAGATTTGCATCTCATTTATTTCCTCAGCGTCGCCGGCTGCAGCAGTTGCCAAAGTGAAAGGAAAAGATTGCGAACAGGAGAATTCTTAACGAAGGACGTTGTTATTGTTGCTGATAGTGCGCCGCCGTCGATGAAAGACCAGCGGCGTCACTTCTCTCAAAGCGTTCTGTAAAGTCTCTATGAGACTACCTCGTACGAACAGCATCGCCATCAACGGTTTGACTGGAGAACTTTGGATTAGATGGTTGCATTGTATTGAAAAGTAGCGCAAGACTGTTGCAGATCTATGGTCGAAATTCGAGTTGAAAGGAAGCATTAGACGCGCGTACGCTGCTAAGATATCTTCGTTCCATTACCGGTTCCCCGACACTGGCTTATCTGTTTGGTAATGCAGTCAAAAGCAATCTTCCCACTTTTGGACATCAAACTCGTTACGAGCCGTTGGGTGTGCGGTGGGTGAGCGGTAATCATATATATATATATATATATACTGGTATTTATTCAGTGAAGCCGTATTGATTAACGTTCTTACGTATCGGTACATGTTGTTTGCGACTGTGTTCTAGAACAGACTAACTAACAGGTTTTCCTAGGTTAGCAGTTCCTAGATATACACAGAACCTGACATGGGGGTGGATATTTGCCTGTGTAAAGACTAGTATGACGAGTCAATGATTCAGGCAGACCATTGCGTCGTAGATGAATTGGTAAAATTTGGGCGAGCATTTTCTGTTTTCTACCAGAAGCCAGTCGACGTGAATTCGTAGCGTAAGCATCTCCTTCTTCAAGAGCGCGCAAAGTGTTTAAATGAGGCCTTCTCTTCGATCTGGCCATCACCAGCACTTCTAACTCTATAAACTTGTCCCGTCTGTAGTTATTTTTGCCTGCTTATCTGAAGTTGACTTAAAAATAGAAACCTAATCTCTGATATTAGATCCGATAAAGTCCTGTTCGCGCAGAGAGTTACTAACAGTCTTCCTGCCCGGCCGACAAATCGAAATGGACCCGGTAAATTCCAATCCAACCAGCCGAGTTTAGATTTGTTACAATGTACTGCTTGCCCGGCTACTCACCGCGGTAAACAAAAAAAAGATTGTTCTTTCAAAATGGCCGTCACTTTCATTGTACGATAGGGCTCTTCAACTGCTACTAAACTATACGTAATGCTACCCTCGAAAAAAAAAAAACTATCCAGATCAGCAGATGTGCATCTATCTAATCAGCAGACTATGAAAGTGCGGCCAGCTCACGCTTGACAGCAAAGTAAAGATAAATTCTACTCTAAACGGTTGCGCCGAGAGGAACCATTTTAAAATGATAGTCCTAGAATCCACTAGTTAATAGATAGAACCATATAGATTTGTATGATATTGTTAGTCAAATGCACGGAGCCAAAAATAAATTTCAATTCATCTTCTTTTGGAAGATAGTTTGCGCAGTGTTTGTTGACCAAGATGTAGCCTCTTCAGCAGGTTTTTTTGTTCTGTCATGAAAGGGACACCGTAGCTAAGATATAGATGAGAGAAAAATCATAAGCACCACACCAATTTCGTTATAATATGGTAGCTTCTGTGGCTACGAGTCCGCAGTCGCTATGAGGTTGAAGCCTGGTCAGGGAAACATACATTCCAGAATATCAACGTGCACGGTACCACGCAAAAGATTGTCTGACCCTTGCTTTTCGTAGATGCCCCTTCGTAGGTTCGTACCTAATCTCTAATCTGCCTACTTTCGAAACTCCGCGGACGTACATCTGATATTCGTAGTTTCACTATGTCTAATCTGTATACATTACGCAGATGTTCAAATAAACGTATAAGGAATAATTAGGAAAAAAAATCTGATGAAACGAACGCGTAACGATGCTTCTTTGAAGCTGGAAATAGTTCCGCTGCCGGTACAGGTTCGTGTTTGAGTCCTGCAGTGGTCAGTTTTAGCTGCGTCGTTGCCTTCGACTAGTACGTTCAGAACACACGACACGTTAGATTAATGACATATGATAGGGGGTTGCGATTCTCAGCCATTGCTAAGGCAGCGAACCTATCGCCTTTCTACTTAGCGAAACGCAGAGAGGATTACAGTAGATAAGAGAAAAAGAGACTTGGCAGGGGTCGGCAATATCAGATTCTGCGAAGTGGCCTGTACCTGTAACGAGTCAACCGTTAGACGGTTATGATCAGACGAACGCATGCTGGTAGTAGTCACCATACGGTTACTGCTATGGTCTGCATTTCAGGTAATAGCTCTGATCACTGATCAACAGTCAGAATATTTAGCCTGTTGTCGGAATGTTTTTACCATTCGTTGTTTGACCACTGATACATGCAATAGGTTTTCCGAAAAACTGTTGCTCTTCTATATATATATATATAATATCTTCTATACCGTTCTCGAGAAATCAGGTCTGGGATTAGGATCCTAGATTTTAAAGGACCTTTGCGCTTGTCTGTTCGCGAATAAGTGGGGATCTTTAGATGTGTATTAAGTCAAAGATAATTTTGTTTCCTTCCAACGTTTGATGTTTTATTAACTATCGTGTGAAGTAAAAAAATATCGAAAAAAATCTCATCTAAAATCCAAAACAGGAGATGACTCTTTACAATTTTGCTCATATACACTAAATAGGTTAACAAAAGATCTCTGCTTTATTTTATATGAGCGTTGAAAAAAATTTCGCGAATACAGTGACCCAATGTAAGAATTTGTCTAGTATTTTATCGAGTCGATTATCTAGGTTAGGAACATCTCGTTTCACACAAACTTCTATTAATTTTAAAAAAGAAATATGTATAGTAATAGTTGCGCATTGAGTGTGCTCACCTTCAGTCTAATCTACAACCAACCTAGAAACCAAACGAAAGTAATCATCTATATGCCACGCGTCTGTATCGTCGTTAATCTCCTGGTGTTCTCGTCTAGCGCTGGACTGCAGGTAACCTGAACCGTTTCGCATCGTACATGTACCACCTGAACGCAAAATGACTGTTGATATTGAATCGTTATGGGAGAGTGTTGTGTGGTGTGGTACTAGTGGCATCTAGCGACATGGCAGATGGTGAAAGAGGTGAGATGCTCAGGTTCGATGAGCCAAGACGGCTTAGCCGGAAGGAGAAATACCGCGTTATGGGACTGTTATCTCACCGTTTCCGTCCATCGAAAGATAGAGCAAGCTAAACACTTATTGTATTTCTATTCTTTCTATATATATATATATATGTTCCCTAAAGTTTGTCAAATACTATTGTGAGGAAAAGGCGACCGAGGGCATTCTCGAGCGAAGCAGGAAATGATTACGAAATAGTATGATGCCCATTGGATACCATGGCATGATTACAACTGTATATGACTTTACGGTGTTCCAGGTATCGGAACATTCGGAGTCAAATCAAAATGGCGTCAGATACCTTTATAACGAAGGCTCGGGCCACTGGCTATAATTTTAGCTGAATAATGCAAAGTATAAGTATGTTATCGCGGTCAATAGTCGAACCACCACATGTGAAATATGTAGCTAATATATATTCCGAATCGGTTCCAAAGATAGGCCGGGGAAATGTATTTCAAAAGCATACTGGCCGAAAAGAGAATGAGGCCAAATTTAAATAGCTACGATCATGTCGAGCATCCGGTTGGGTAGAAGAGAAATATACATTTTCGTACGATAGGTATGTATGTTGTTTCTTCGTTTAGTCGTATCTATCTAGGGACATGCTGCTAGCGCGGCCTGAACCAACCCTAGGTCATAGACAGCCTGTTGTGAATACAAGGTATTACACATACTAAAGCACCCAAAAGCGATTAGGACAGCGACACAAATGATGATTCTCGCAGCGATCATTAGACCTACATGTTTGTTTGCACCACGCTTTATTGAGACAAACCAAAAGATTCCATCATATGACTTTCGATAAATAATGCATTATTTCCAGAGCGATACCTTCTAGAATGTGAATATGTTACCCCTTTTGCTCTCGCCTCTGAATCGAAAAATCACGCCGTCCTTTCTATTCGGCGCCCTGTTCGTCCGTCGGGTCCTCCTGTCTATTGGGTCTATTGCGTTTCTTTACAGGATAAGTACTTTCGCGGTTGTTTGTCTTCCCGTCTATCTTTGCGTGTGTGCAAAAGTGTACGTGTGCTTCTGTCGTGTTTCTTTTATGCCAATCCATTGCGAATGTGGGAGCTACGGCACCTGCTGGGGTAGCAAGCCGTGTTGAGAGGCAAACAGGGGCATCAGCAAAGCCGACGCAAACGACTACGTTCATTTTCTCTCAGGAACCCGGGAGCTGTTCCAGCGTTATTTTGTTCGTTGGAGAAAGTAGTTGGAGTCGTACGTAATCCCAGTCGCAGTAGGAAGGGCCTTCACGAGCAACAGGGCCACCATCTGAAGTTGCGTGCACGTAGAAGAGAAGATAGTGGCGACCGTTCGCAGTTCCTCAAAGGACACTGAATGAAACGAAGCTCTTGAGTGGTTTTGCAACAATGAAAATTCATTCTCCGACAGAAATAAATGTAACAACGGCGCAGAAATATATAAGCGGTTTCGTTATTGAATAAATACAGAAAGAGTGGATATTGCATGACAAGTTAAAAGCTGGAATTGCAAAAGTACGAGAAATTGGAACGCTTGACCATGACCAACTTCGCAGTCTCGCCGTGTTTGCCGTTTGTTAGTTCTGATTTATGATCAAGTCTGAGTTAACTGGAATGTACATCAACCCATGTACAAGTCGTTCACTGTGTACAAAAGAGTGAACTCGAATAAAAAAAAAAAAAAAGTAGATATTTTTTCCATCGTGCGGAGAGAAGTGTGATTTTTATGAAGTCCACGTCCCAACTTTACTATGGTAATAGATTGGATGATTATGAGCACAACTATATACAGTACACGGTCGAATTTTATGTGCAATTTCTAAATGTGCGTATAATTTTTCGTGGTAAGTAAAAGCTTTGTCGTAGATTTGTCTTCTATTCTATATAGTAAAAAACGAGATTGATAGCTTTCTTACTTTCACGCGTTACTAGCAGGGCTTCTGGTGCCATTTATGAGCACAGTAACTATAATGGGAGCTTTGAGTTTGACGTTGAATATTACCGTTGAGATACATTCACAACGGCGAAAATGGCAGATTTATTTTTTACATAATTAACTCACGACTATATACCCAGGCGGCTGCTGTGCGGGAACCTCTCGGTTCAATTGGATGAATGCCTTCATGTGGAAAACAATGGTCGCATCGAACATAAACAAGCCAACCAATAAAAAAACGCACCGCTCCATTCATCAATATATTATTGGCCATCCTGACGAATTGTTCTTCGTTAATTTCTCTACGCTGTAGTTTTTTTCCCATCGGCCTACTCTGCCAACGAGTAGGTAGTCTCTGTTTAGAAAATAATTTCAGGAATAAAGGCAAACTAGACAACTTCATGGAAGAGGCTGCCTGTGGTCAAGCTGAAATTCTCGGCTATCTGTTACAAACATCGATAGCCTGAAAATGAATGAGCGAAATGAGTAATTGAAGTTAATGGGTTCAATGGAGACCCGCCAGACTCTTAGTCGTTATTCAGGTTTAAGTTTGTTGGTCGTCGATCAGTCGGCTATGATCGGCAGGTTTCTCGTGTCAACTTTTGCCGTTGGCTAACATTAGCGTATGTTTATGTGACTCTTCTAACTTTTACATATATCTTCACAATGGTCTTCAAAGTATCTATGACAACATTATTGTTGAGCTTTTTCTGCATTGCTAATCGTTGAAGCTCGTAGAACAGTGCGCCTCGCACCCATATAACTACATTTTCATAATAGCATAATACACTGCGTAACTTATTTGTTAGTCTGTAAGTTCACAGCATATAACATACCCTGCGAGTTCTTATATCTAACCCTGTTCTATGACAATTTTGTTGTTCTATGACTTGTTCCGTCATCGTAGTGAAAACGTCCGATTGGCTTAAGACGTTCTGTCTATTCTGTCTGGCGCATCCTCTCGAAGCCTTGAGCACCCCACGGGTTATGGCGAATTCATACTTACAGGTTGGTAATTATTCCACATGGGTACACCGTTTATACGAGACTGAAACGTCAGTCCTATAAGAAGTTCGCTCAAAAGGTCGTTGTCGCATGCTCGCAACAGAATCACATGTACCTCTAATCACACGATTTTATTGAATGCGGGAACGTTTGAACGCGTTAACGCTGCAATAGCGATCCAAAAACTAGTAATTCATCATTTATTTGGTTAAGTAATGTACAAATTTAGGTCATATTGGAGAGACTTCGACATGAAAGACCGACTGATTGGCTTGTCGTTGCCTGAGCAAAATACAGATTTTCTTGTTCGTCTGCTAATGGATCAGGTGTAAAGGTAGCGTATGTCATGTCTGGCTTGCTAATTTTCACCTTGCAGATCCGTGGTTCGTGTTCGTATTTGCGTCTTCTCTACGACAAGTACCTCTGCTTATCGTGTGTTAACATTTGTAGAACTCAGTCTTAATTTAAGGTTGTACTATCTTAGGCGAAAGGCTGCACGCGGCGAAATCACCTAACTGGTGTCCAACATACTGGGCACTCGATAGACGTCATTGAAGTGATCATGGTGCCTGCACAGCGACTGAGAGTGGGTGAGAAGAAGCCTTTGGTGGGAAGAAGGTGGGAGAACATCACGTTTTGTTCTTGTAACTCCTCCATGCTTAACAGGCATAGGGGACATTTACGCAGCATGCGGCACTTCTTGATTGGCGTCCTCGACTCCTCCTCGCATCTGGTGCTCGAAGCAGACCTCTTTCGCGTCGATTGCGTTCGAAATCCTGCTGGCGACCCAATAGAAGTTTGTTTTGGTGATGTGCAATTTTTTTTTATCAATGGCGTCGATTCCCTGCAACTGATTGTCGATGCGGACCGTTTTAGACTAGGCCGTAAAGCACAGCTAGATGGCTTTGAACAAGCATGAACAGGAGGAATCCTTGTCGACAGAGGCGCTCGAGCGGCAACATCGGTCGGTGACGGCCGAAAATGTTCGATATTAGAAAAATCCATATACTTCTTGGTGTATGTTGACTGCGAAAACGGGCATAGATATGGGCATTGATTGAGGTTGGTAAGAAATGACATTGGAGAGCTTGTAACCGGGGAAACCTTTCTGCTGTAGTGATTGTTTATTAGTATATTGGAACTGGGACACATCGAGGTTTCATCCGAGTTACGCTCGTCAAATGTATCCGTCAACAAAAAATGTGTAATCTTTTTCCCCGGAATGCTGTACAATCCACCCATGGCTTCGTTAACTTTGTTTTCTATTTTAAATGAGCCAAGGCATCAGTTAAAGTATATTATTTATCTTCTCTGTTGAAATCTTTGGGCTCTGGGTGCTGATAATTTAATTATCTTTAGTATATTTTTTTATTTTTGAGCTAATTCTGCGCGTCTTTGCAATGATCTGAACGTGTCTGCAAATTAAGTGGAAATAAGAAATACGCTCTAAAAATGTATTTTCATTTTAAATCAGCGATCTGTCTAGTGTAGGTGCTAAAAATTACTGCCAATAGTGGATCTTCGATGCTGTATTATTAAACACAGGTAAACCATTAATTTCAGCCATTCTACAAGGCTTGAAGCTATTTTTAGTCCCCCGTAATAATTGTATCTGCTAGGCCATTGCGCTTGACTGTGCCCAGCGAGTCGGTGAATATACTTGTTTAATGAACACCCCCATCGTGTCCATTTGATACTGATCTGTTCTATATTCATCTTATAGGTGGACCTATTGTGACGCCATCTATGAATGGAGACCGTATGTTAACGCCAACGAAGATTCAACTTTTTCTAAGTTAGAGTACGTGCACCCGCTATTCTTCAACTCGTTTGCCCCAATAGTCGTTACCGCGGTTCTAATATATTAAAATAACGCTTCTCGTACCTATCAGAAATTTTGTCTGAATATATAATGAAGTGTCTGAATATAAAACTAGCTAATTTTTTCGAAATATAGCTGGCAGTGCAATGTCGGCTTGAAATCAATACAGGCCGCATGACCGAAAAATGGCTGTAGAACATCTGCTACGGGCCACAGGACATGTAAAGGAACAGAACGATTGGCAAGATAACTGACATAGTAATTTATAAACTATCCGATTACAGAGATATGCTATAAAGGTAACATAGCGAAGTACCAAAATAGCTTAGACAATGGAGAAGTTCACTGAAACGGGACGATGACAGGGCTTCATCATTATGACCCAGCAACCAGGAAGGCCGCAGCGGAGAAACGAGACCACTGTTAATAATAGTACAATCGAATTCGATCTGGAGACTGTAAAAAGTTCTCAGACTAAAGGAGCAGATGTCAACCATATACGGTGCTGTTCGTAACCGCAATGCTAGTAGGGACAAATATAATAATAATAATAATTCACAATAAATGATTATCATAATTAACTAATGAATGATGAAGAACTGTGATGTAATTCCCTTTGCACCTCATCGAACCGCTGATGTCTCTACGCAAATTTAAGGTAATTAAGCGGAGCAAAGATCACGGTAGAATCGAGCAGGAAAAAAGCGTTACAGAAAGAGTTTAAAATTGAGCTACACTCGCCTCCGAGAATAAAGTAATATGTAAACACACACAAAAATTCTGCTTAGCCATGTTTGTAGAGAAAGTTGGAAATTAGAGAACTGACATGGGCCTTTGTGTCTAGTTTACTTTTGCCGCTGTTCTTCAATGCGTCAGTTTCAAGACATGTGATTTTGCTTTAATACAACATAACTTATCTTACGAGACCGGGTTTCTTCACAGCTCTCGTTGCTCAACCGCCTAAGTTGCTAAGTTTTTTTAATCAACTGCCACCAGCCTTCATTTTTCAGAACGGCTAAATAATTTCAATTTTTAAAATCGCAAACAAGACATGCGTACCATACCACTGTTGCCATATTCAAGCGTGAACACGCATATTTACAGTTTTCTATTAATATTTATTACACGTACTGGCTAGGTGTGTCAACAATCGATTTCGCATGCAGTTTATACCAGCCCGGCTGTTAGCCTTTTTTTTGTCGCAATTCAAGGAGGTTTGACGATTGAGTAGTTCGAACGGCATTAGGTGTAACCAGGTGCCAGTGAATCGTTGTAATTGTGCCAGTGGCTTTAGGTCGCTGGCCTGCTGTATCCGTTTGAACAAATGTGGATGTCTGCTGTTATCGACTTCCAGCAAGGTGAGAAACAGGGAATAGGCACACCGATGAGTTTTCGATAAGATTAAGGTGCTATGGCTGGATGCTATTTCACTATGCGGTTGGCATTGCATTAACGGATCGATAATACAGCGGCATACGCGCAGAGGGAAGGTTTGAAGTAGTGGTATTCTGCGAAAACTTTGGAACAGTCGTATACACGATGAGTATCCCCAGATATGGGGCGCCTTTGTTTTAGATATCTACAGCCGCCTAAGCCGGTTTCAATCCTGGTTTAGACTAAGTGGTAAAAGGTACGGAAGCAAGCATCTACATTATGAAAGACCTTTCGGTTAAAGGGGGAAAAGTTTTTTCTCTTGTCAAAGGAAAAGCATTTATGGAGTTCGAAAGATGCTCAAAAAACCCGTTGTCTAGCTAATTTAGAAGAGGCATAATCATTAGGTCGAAATAGACCACTGACAACGAACTTATACTTCTCTATATGACAGCTGTCCCGAGACTTAAGAAGCCTATTGTGCTAATCACGGAAAGGTAAAAGGCGTTAAGTTATCCATATATTGAGTTGTGGAAAAAGGTATTTATCATTTTTAAGCCAAAATTGAAGCAAATATCTTCTCTTACTAAAATAATATTACTAAACTAGCTATGTGCGATCTTGATCGAATATTTTCCGCCATTTTTCTAGTGATGTTACAATTCCATCACTCTAGAACTTCTGTAACTGCTCGGCGAAAAATTGTGACAACTGATTTCTGCATCCTTTTATTGAAACTGAATTAGTATTATTAAGGGAGTTTATCTATAGAGACGGAAACCAATGACAGCCTGATAACGCACGGTACGGATTATACAGTAGAGGCATTAAAATCTATTATCCGAGTTCTCTCAATTTTTCCGGGACTCCAAAAACGTATATAGCCTGGCGTTGTCATGATGGAAGACGATGCTTTTTCTGCTCGCTGGTTCCGGTCGATTTTTTTCAATTGTTTGTTTGTTGTAATCCTGTTAATTGTTGCCCACGAAGATTGAAATCAATAATTTTACGAGGTGGCAGCAACTCATAATGCATAATTCCGTTCCAATTTGTCCAAGCGTATTGCATTACCTCCTTTGGCCTCAGTTTGGGCTTTGGGAGTGGAGCCCGTTTTTTGTTTTTTTTTTTACATTATTATTAAGTGCTTTGAAAATTTCGTTGTCTTTGTAGAATTTTGCAGGTAAAAATGCGATCGAATACATTCCTTTGCATCGGTTCGTGCGGGTGTAAATAACAAGTTTGTTTATATCCAGAGTTTTTTCAAATGGTTTGGAACTGTTTTATGGTAGATGTTTAATTCTTTAGTGACATTATGATAATCGCGTGTCGGTCTTGCTCTACGAGAAGCATTTTTGACACAGATAGTTCGAAAACGAAAGCGATAGGACTACCCTTGGACCTTTTTCTTCGACAACGTATTTTGGTCGTAAACGAAACAATTTTTTACGGGTGTGGGCACCGTTTGTGTCTTTTTGGATCTCTTTACAATTCGATTACGATAAAGACAAAGATAAAAATAATGCCAATGCCGACGCGGCTCGTTTTTCCTGAGGGATGTGATTTCAAAGCCGCCTAGTTAGAAAAAAGATAACCCATATTACAAGTTGTTGCTCTTCTGTTCTTCCTCGATAAGGATTTTGGCTCTTGCTGATGAGAAAAGCTTTACAAATCTGCCTTGTTTTGCCATGAATATATGCAAAGATTGAGAAATCAAATAAAATACCTTGGTACGATAGGCGAGCCAAGTAGGGATGCCCTCATATTTTTTGCATGTACTGATTTATAGGATGCAGCCATACAACAAGCGTTCCATCATTGCACAGGTCGGAAGGCAATAAGCGGCTTCCGAGTCTTTGAATCAGTATTTATGCAGTGACATCGGTCTTCGCCGCCAAATGTTCGCTACAGCCCGTGAGCGTCGCATTATAACATGGCGTCAGATCACAGGGCGGAAACCGTGCGAGCTATATACGATATGGCTCATCGCTTTGCAAATCTATCAACTTCTCTACTGCAATATAACGCACCGCCGACCAACTTCATGGCAAATCTCGCTTACGGAATGATTCATAGTCTAGGTACGATAGCTGTGCTATCGTAATAAACGTAGGGATGAATATCAAGCAGTTACACACTGTTAGATCGCGTGTTTATCGTCGGATTTTGCTTATGGCATTGTTGTCTCGATGTCAACTTTCTGAGGTTTTCGTGAAAGGGACTCTTATCGATTTCCGGGGGGTGCATATCTACCTAAGCAGACCTGCCTGCATACGAGCCTTTCATTCGATCACTATCTGTGCGGATGAAATCAACTCACTTGGATCGAGATGATTCTATCACTTTGCAGCAGGTCATTGCCTGTAGTAGAGAGTGGGACGAATTTGACGTTTGAAACAGCAGAAGAGAAGACGGGAGAAAGAATAGCTTCTGATTAGAAGTTGGAAAGAAACCCCTCTAGCGAGTCTCAAATCGAGTTGATGCCCAGTGTAGAAAAGATCAGCGAAGGGGAATCGCGGTTTAATAAATGTACCTTATGTGTTGCGTACCTAAAGGTGGACACTGGGATAATGCGATTTGAAATTGTCGATGAGCAGCTAAAGGTATTTGTTAAACCAATATTTTTATTATTACATATATATATATTGGTTATTACATATATATATATATACATTATGTATTATGGGAATATAACGATACATTGAGTACTTGCGCGCGGGAAGAACCGTGTTTGAATAGTCCCGCCATATATGCAGTCACATGACTCGCTTAGAACTCGCTGTTCAGATCTAACGTAGCCTGTGTTCGAAACCTCAAAGTATAGAAACCCGCTAACCATGCGATTTAAGACAATTTCCGCTTGTAACGAAAATAAGACCTCTTGATAGGGAATGGAATACTCGTTATGGGCGGTATATATAGTAATAAACATAATAAAAACTGCTCCTTGGTATGTGCGGAGTTCCCCTAAAGCTATCCTAGGTTCTTCTGAATCTATTCTAGGTAACGCGACCGATGTTTTGAGTTTAACATTCGGTATCGTCGTTACGCATTCAATCAAGAGGTAGTGCGACCTAGGGTGTCGGTATGACAGATTACCAAAGACCATTACACTTTAGAATTAAGGCGCACGTTAGAACAAACGTCACGTTCAAAGATAGCTCACTCACGCATGATAACAGAATATCACCGTCATCATATTGCTGTTCCCCGCCGGTAGCAAAATTGCATTTTACACTTTGTCTCGCTTGTCAACGAAATAAAACCAGCCCACGCTTCTAATTATATTATCCTTAGCAGCACTAAGGGCGTACAATGAAAAAGAATCTACCATAACAGAAAGGAGAAAGCAAATGGCGAAGAGCATGAGGTGCGATGTTTTCGAATGCATTTGGTGCTCTTGTTAACCAAACAGTTTGCTAAGGTCATTTTTTGTACTCTGTTATATACGCTGTATGTAACGGCACTAAATGCCATCTGATACAACTAGTCAAACCACAAACAAAGTCTTTTTCTTGGGATTAGAATCAGCATACTACTGCACACTTCTGCAAATATAAGCGCACTTGAAGCTTAGTCTTAGAACAGAATGGCTTACAAAGTGAAATTACGTCTACCAAATAAACGGATCATAAATGTAATTTTAGGGTAAGTTAGGTAGTCATAGAGCTAGCTAAACATAATAAGTGTCCATTGAAATTAGCAAAAAGCGACCTATCTCTGGTGAACTGTTTTTGTAACATTTCTTATAATATATACATATATATATATATGTAATGAAGAGGCAATTATCCGGCTTAGTACTTATTTTTATGATTAATATCTTCTCAATATTTCTATAATACGTGTCCAAGTTTAAGTTTCTTGTAGTTTAGGCTTGTTCTTCTAATTGTGCTTTAGCCTTGTTATTTGGTACCAAATCCTGAAGGTGTCTGATGCTAACAAACGCTTCTTTTCACTTGTGCATGTATCTATAGTCACCGGGAAGAGTCCAATCGAGCCATGGACGGATGACATCGAAAGATGACAAGTGAGACCACCCAGATATTTCAGTGACTATCGGATGGCTGTCCAGCCATCCGATATTGTTTTTGTCTATTTGCGGTAGTTACTGCCTCGTTGAAATACTACTTCATCATAAAAACGTTATGCCGTTGACGTTGCCAGCACCTGTCGTATTTTTTGACTCATCAGTAGACGACTTTTCTTCAATCTCCCCCTTTCGTCTTCGCCATGATCGGATATTTCGCTACTTATTTTCAGTGGTTACCAATGGCTAGTATTGGCAGCAGTAACGGAAGAAGATAGGACTGGGCGGTCAAGGGGCCCACGAGCAGTTTCAATGAAAGTAATACAACGAACTAGCCCGAGTAGACGAGTTCTTTCACAACATCGATGTTACCCCCCCCCCCCCACACACACAAATATACGTACGTAATGATCGAGATGGCATTCTACAGGTTTTACAGATGGACCGTGTAACTGACGATCTCGCTCTACTTCTGGCTATATATAAGTTTCATTTCTGCAATACCATGGAACGAGCTAAGTCACGCTGCAGCAAGTTGCGCAGCTTCGTTCGAGTATTATATATATATTATTATACTTAAAGCAACATTTACAGTATCACATTAATATAAATACATTCGTTATGTTCTAAATAATCTTATGGTTGCTCCACATTCTACAATTCTCTTCTTCTATGGATGTAGGTCGATAACGTACTGGCTTCAGAAGAACGTCATTAAGTCTAATGAGTAGGATCAGTCTATTTTTACCGTTTGTTGATGAACTTGTCCGTCGTAGAATAGTTGTATTTACTAGTCAGAATACAGGTCGTTTGCCATAATACTATAGGATTACTAGCCGACCTGCCTTCCATATACGTTCTATCGATAACGCGATCATCGATATTTAAATACTCATATATCATAGACCCTCGTCACGTGTGTAGGTAACAGGATCGTGTAGCCATGCCTCTGTGTGCGCTTTATCTATCCTTTGCTATGGCATTCTATTCGAAAATGCCGAAAAGAGAATCTTCAGAAGATACTTTGCCTGCATCTACCACATCAGTAACGTTAGCATGAGAACAGAAGTGTGATAGCATGCAGGAAGTTCCATGCTTTATGTATTGTAAATGATGCATATTTCGTGAACGTCTTCATATGTCTTTTTCTGACGAGGCCTTCTTGCCGCCCTAGTCGCCTTTGCCTCTCTCCTTAGCATCATTCTCTAGAAATCAATCGCGTTAGCATGACGTCAACCCGATGGTAGGGTCAGACCTCAGCTAGGCTGACTATGTACGAAGTAATTTTTTTGCGCAAACGAGAGAAAACGTTGAGAACAAAGAGGCTGCGTAAACGAAGCACAGAACCTATTGTGTCATAAAGTGCACTCACTTACGGTATAACACATTCTCTAGTGGTTCTGAATCTTGACTTAGGTCTTGAGGAATATAAAAAACAAATGCTCACCCTCGACGCTAGCGAGTGAGGAGATGAATTGTAAAAGGCCTTCGTTGAAAGTAAGCTCGAAAATGAAGCCTGTTTTATAATTCCTTCTATCTAATATCAGATAATAAGATCACTATTTTAAAGGTTCATAAAAGGATTACAGTAGTTTAAACGGCAGATCAGAGAATAAGCACGAGTATAAAGGCGGTAATGAAGTATACCGTGATACACGAAACTCTAAATATGATCAGATTAATTCAAATTTCAGTGAGTAGCTTGACTTGCTTAAAAAAATACTTTGCCTCACGTTTTTTTCAATTTAGTACTGACATTACTTGCGGGCGGTCACTATTTGCTCACCCCTATTGTGAAAAAAATCGTTCTATTAAATTAACTGCTGTGCTGAACTGAATCATGTGAAAGAATAGGTCTTCGCTTTATCCTCGCCGTAGGCGGGTTCCTCACCAAAAGTAATGGTTTTTCTTTCAGGGTAAGTCGGTATAAGCAAACAGCGAGTTCATCAATCTCTTGGAGGCGTCTTGCTCTGTCTTAAGCGCGTCATTCTCTCTACTGGTTTTTCTCGATAAAATAAAGCCTTAGTGCTGGAACGTAAAACCGCGGTTGATTTATTTCGCAGCTTTCAGCAACCACCTTCAGTATACACCTGACGATAATCCGAATGAAGTCGAGAGATGAACATGTTACTTAGGCATTAGAATTAAAGTAGTATTAACTGAGTCAGAGTCACTTTTGTAAGCATCATCGCAAAAATTGTAACGATCGCTAAGTGGCTTTTAAGCCATCCTTTTAGCAAAGGCCATTATCGTGCCCATGCGTGACCAGATGTCTTCGGCATATTTCTATATATCTGACGCCGTACTTCCTAAAGTCGGTCGCGGTTGCGTCCAATATGGCGTAAGCTTTTTCATCTTAAATAGTTGCTCGATCGGAAGTAATTACGAAGACATTTTTTTTATTTTGGCTTATAGTGTGTGTTTCGTCTTTTTAGCGATCGCAAGCTAGAAATGAATCTTTCGGAAACTAAGACTTCCGACAGTTGAGAAGAGCCAGCTTTCCACGTCCTCATGTCTTACGGTTCTAATGATTCTATGTGCATTGGGGTTGTCACCTAGATAGACGTGTGAAACACTATTACTGCACTATATTTAAGGGCACTTCAGTAGATTTCAGCCAATAAACCATATAGGATGCTGGCGATGTACTAAGTGGTGATGGTGATGTCGAAGTATTGAAGTATTTCGCATACGAAATAGTGAACCAAGATGGAAAAATGAGAGCATACAGTCATAAAATAGCACGCGAGTTTCAGATCGACTACTCTTTCAATTATCAAAAGAATTTCTACCCGTGTGTCCAAAGGCCACAGGCCATACACCAGGTAGGTACTAAACAAAACGAGGACACAGTTTTATAGATAAAGATATTAGTATTCCAGATCAACAAACGCATAGTCATATATTTCAATAGTGATCAATTTAGCGATTCAATAGTGATCGATCTTTTTCCATCTGATTAATTCCTTTTTGTCGTAAGCATTTCAACAAACACTGTTTTCGTCTTTTTTTCTATTTCCACCCACATATATTATACCGGATAGCAAACGCGACTACTGCGATAGCAAGCGCACTCTACATTAACCCTATCTTCTCCGTTGATCTCTCTACCCATTGCTTGCGTATATAGCGTTCGATACATTTCTACGGGCGTTTTTTTCGCAGATAGTCTTTATGCACATGCGGCGAAATTCGTGAAAACGGGAGCGCGGCAGAGGAAAATCCGATGATCGTGAGTCGCCGACGGTTGAATCGATCGTTTCATAGTCGAATTTACATCCAGCTACGCAATGAACAGCGGTGACGGCTTTGCCAGCGTCATGATCGCAGGCAGGTGTTGCCCCGCAACAGCGACTTGTTTTGATAGATATGCTGTGAATATTGCCGAAAGTTGCAGTGTGATCCTTTTAAGTAACCGCGGGTTCACATCAGATCTCTACCTCTCTCCCTTTTTCCCCTGCGTTTTGGTTATCTCCGCTCATTCCCTCGGCCTTCATTCCGTAGTCCGACCCTCCCAGTTGCTGTGGTTGACATCAGCGTCTGTACGCCGGTTCGTAGAGCGTCTTCGAATTGCGGGTATGGCTCATACTCGTGCGCACGAGCAGTGTGTGAAGCGGCAAGCGGTACTCCTTCTCCGACGGCTGTCTGACAATTCATTGGCCATTCCCCTGTTGTCACTGAAGATAAATCTTCCCACATTTTTCCCAGACAGTGAACGACAGCAGTCTGTCAACAGAAGTAGCTAATACATAATGAGAAAAAGTCAACGCGTAGCTATAGTGGAAATTAAATCGTCCTGGTAGTATGGTTTAGCTGCGCTACGGTCCGAGTGTAGTCACAGACAAAACTATGATTGTTTCGGTTTTCCAACTGATGTGAACTGATCGCAAAGACGAAGACAATCAGGCCATGCGGCAGGACCTCATGCATGTGTATGTCCGTCTGCAAACGTTATCAGTGACAATTGAACACAATATATTTACATTCTAAATCGGCAATTGCAGTTCTCTTTCATGCTCTCTTTCTATTTGTCTATCTTTCACCATTCAAGATCAAACAGAATTGAGTCGACGCACTATGCCGACAAATATTTATGTGTATTTATCGCGTCTTGTGTGTGTTGGGACAACATGGATTCATGGCTAGAAAAAAAAAAACAGTGATCGTACATCGTCTATAGTCAATAGTTAGGCTTGTCCGACCGTCGGCTTGTCCGACCGTCGGCTTGTCTGACGTTGACTTTCATAATGGAGCTTGTTTTTTTCGGTATCTTCGTTTTCGCGTTTGGTACCCTATCTCACGTGGCATTGATTTACTTTGCTAACAGCTATATACATGGACGCGTCCTGACTCTATTTGCTTGGGCTGACATTTAACGATACACTTAGACACACACACAAACACACGCAAGAATACTAACATGCTCGTAAACCCACACGCGGACTCGTGAACATCTCCGTGTGTTATTTTCAAAATATAATATAATGAGTAGCATAAGGATTGGGCAGACATTGTCTTTTCGTCTGCGCACGCATACAATGCTTTGTTTTCGTTTTATGGCTAGAGTCACTTGAAGGGTGGGACACTGAGAGATAAACAAGCGCTCACATACATCATTATTACTACTGTCGTCATAGATGAATCGCATTTAGCATCGTTTCATCGATTCAATCGAAGAACGCAACGACGGAAAGTAATGAACACGAGTAGCGAATGCATCTTCAGCAGACGACTGAAACCAGCCATTGGAAGAAGATCAGAAGCCAGCATGTTAGTGTGACGAAGAAAGCTACCACTACTGATAAAGGGAATATCGTCAATGAGATAAGGAAAGCAATCAATTTCACGTGAATCTTACGTCGAATAGCGAAAAAGCTGAGTACAGAATACTCCGTCAATGTGACCGGTGCTACTGCTTCCATTACTGTGGTAGCTGCGGCTGCTGCCGGCGTTGTCGCGGCTTACTGTTTTTACAAAAAAGCTTGCTCTTCTCGTAGATGACTACATGGTAACGATGTAGTTCCATTCATTTTAAGAGCGCATACGTGTGTTTTGAGTATAAGTAGGAAATGATAAGAAGCCGACGATGTCAAACATCCGTTTTCGAACGTTCAGAAAGGTATCAGCATATGACTATCACTACAAAGGCCCAAGCGAACAGAATAAGAAGGCGACGTATTTTGTTCGTACCAGACACGTAGCAGCGGGGAAAAACATGTCAAGGGATATAATGGCGAAAATTCGCTGATATCGAATGTCGATACTCCACCTTTGATAACGGCAGGTATATGTTGCAGACTGGATAGGTGCTCTGGATATTTGCCGTAACAGACTACTGCTGCTGTTGATGGCCGTCGAACGGCCGTCGAGGTTGTTTTATGCTGCGTAAATGAGTGAACAATATTTCATAAACGGAGAGACAAGGTCTGACGATTTGTGTCTGGCCATGACTGGCCGTTCGCTTTGTTGGTGTTTCTGCTTGTTAAATTCTATACGTATAATTACAATATAGATAGATTTACTGGTGGCGTATTTATTTCTATGTGAACACCCTTAAGACATTATTGATTAAAAATGTATCTTACTGCGCTATCGATGAAACACATCGTTTGTGTTACAGAAGAACCGCGCAGAAAATTGTTGCTTTTATATTCCGGCTGAGGAAGGCCTCTTATTTATAAATAAAGGAGAATAAGATCCAATATGATAGGCAACTGCCTTATGATTCAAAGTTTGTCTATGTTGAGGTCACAAAGATTATCTATCCGAGTAGACTGCCAAATATCAAAACGGTCATAGCACTCAAAATGTACATTTTTAGCTACTTCTGACCCACGTTAGTTGCATGCGAGCTGTTGACACTCATTTGTTTAAGAAACTGAGAAAAGATCATAAATTTAATTGAAAAAGATGCAGATTGCATAAACATGTGTCTAGCTTAATTCAATGAACTAACGATTTCTACGTATCGTAAACAATGCGCAAAGACTTAAAGTCTGCCGCAGATATTTCCAAACCATTTTCATCTGATTTCCTCTAAAGATAGTCAGAGCTGGATATGGCCGCTTTTTGGCGTCGATTGGTAAACCTGAAAAAGCGAAGAAGCCCAGAACTAGCCATACGAATGAACCTGATGCAATACAAACGTAATCAGAACAGCTCTTTTGTCTCAGCGGTATTAATGACAGACAAAAGCGCATTGGTGATAGCAAAAGCGACAGTATCCTTGAAGGCCTTCGTTGTCTTTTTAGTAATTGCATTATGTAATGTAAACGAAAAAAAAAAATGAGGTCCTATTTCGAAGGCTGCGTTTCTGTGTAAAATGTGCAGAAACAGTAAGGTGCTCATTCATTTTCCTCTCAGTACGCTCATGTTAGTTTATAACCTTCTGCGATAACTTTTTACCAACACGTTGCGCAGCTAGCCTCCGCAGGCCAAAAGCGACTGATGAGGACGCATACAAATAAACACATATCACGCACGCCGCAAAATTCGCTTCTGCTCAAAAGCAAGATGCGCTTGCAGAAACAAGGGTTGTGGCCAGGCCAAAGAGTTGCCGCGTTGCTCCTTATCCAGGCGGTCGGTCGAGATCGCTGATCCTCTCAATGTCGATAACTCTCTCTTTTCGTTTGCTGTTATTGCAGCTTCGAACAATTTAAACAAGAAGGAAAAGCGTCGAAGCCAGAAACCCGTCATTTGTCCGCATTGTATCACGGGGTACGGTAGATAAATGAATAGATGCTGCGGTTAATGGTGACAATAAACAAACGGGACTGATAGGGACGTAAGAGGAAATAAATTGTGCCGATGCTTTTCGATTAGCAGGGTCTTAATTGTGGCATTAAAAGGAGAGAAAAAATATAAGGCAATTATTAATTGCTATATTATATAATCGATACTCTAATCAGGACGCTAGATGTACGTTCAAGATTTTGGCGACGAACAGGCCTGTTGGTGATAGGCGACTGTCACTTACGTCGTACTACTTTGATTGAAGCTGCCTACCGAATGAAACCAAAATAAAGCAATCTAGCTTGTTTTACGCATGGGCTCTGTGGTTAAACCTTGGGCCTAACGAGGAACAATATCATTATATAGCAAAGTGAGTGTAGATTTGCGTTGTGATGCCTCGTTACATGGTTTGCTATGAAGAGGAGAAATTGGCTGCACTGTGTTCACTTACTTCATAGCTCTACGACAAAACTTGAGTTTTTTTTAGTGGCTAATTCGCATCCGGAACACCGCAGCTGACAATGCCTCCTACTGATTCTGCATGACCCTCGTCAAATAGAAGCGTAAAAAATTTACATAGAATTCACACGAGCTTCAGTTTCCGAAATAATGTTATGTTAATCTAGGTTAATCGTTTCAGTTAAAGATAAGAAATTACCCCTAACTTCTATAAATGAAACATGGGCGAAGCCACAGACAGGCCAATTCATATCAGACACCTCGCGCCACTTTTCAAAAATTTCCCATTCGCCATTTCAGTCGGCGATAAGCAGACCCCAATTTCCGTTGACTAATCTTTTTACAGGCGACCGGTGATATGTTAATACCATGCCGCAGCGTTCGTGTGCACAGACCCATCCATGCCGATATTCTATATAAATACAGCATACACGCTCACTTGAACGTTCGTTCGAAGTATTGCTTTTATTTAGTGGCGGAACGAGACAAAACAGAAAAAAGGGAGGTAACACAACAGCAAAATAAGCGAAACCGCTGACTTGTTGAAATTGATTGCCCCTGCCTGTCTGCCCGTATAGCGTAAAGGCTAACAAGCTCTTAGTGTGACACAATTGAGTTATCGCTATGGCCGCTGTGTTCCTTGTCGTCATTCGACTGCAGCTGCGAAAGAAGTTCTGGCGTTAAATCTTGACAGGGTGTTAATTCATGATTGCGAAGACAAATACTCCGTTTTGTTCGCCGTCCTGTTTCGTTGCCCTCTGATTTTTGTCGCCTCTGTCCTATGTGTCCTGACTTTTCTTTGGCAATTACAGGATATTATTAGTGCTGTTGTCCATTGGACTGTGGGACTTAGAGCATCGAGCGTTTCCACTATACATTCAAATCTCACGATGGCGCATTCTCTCTTCTTGGTTTTGGTTCGTTCTACCGTTTACCGTCATCTTAACAGCTACTGTATGAGTAGACGACACATTGCGGCGTATACGCATTCATTACATACGTAACGTACGCATAAGCTGACACGTCACCGGTGATGGCGGCGCTAGCGGAGGGAGCTGCAGAAGATTAAATCGCACAATCTGCGTACATGACTTCAATTTTTAGCGATGTTTTTCTCGTTGCTACTGTTGTTATTGACGCTGTTAGTAACGTCATCGTAGCTCTTGACTCTGAAAGGAAATTGGGTAATATGTTAAGTTGACAGTATGACAGGAAATAACACACAACTCGAGGCAGAATCACTGGCGTCCGAAATGGAGAACGAAGCAGGGATTTCGCGAGCGACAAATTAGTGTAGAACCACAATGTCTGCGGTGGTTGACGTAATACGTATTTGGATTGACTTTGACTATGGATATTACGTAAAATGATGCACCGAATTCGTTTACACGTAAACTCGTAGGTGAGTGGAGTGAGCATGAGAGAAAAAGGGGGATATATTTTGGAGCAGAAAAAAAGGTACTACACGTAATTATCAGCGCATAATCATTGCTTATGTTGCGATTGGACTTGAGCAAATGCCTAAATCGTCAGCTATGAAGCCATATGAGTGTGCATATATATTGTGATTTCGTGCTGAGTACAAGCGGCTATGAGCTGAAAATTATTAAAAACCACTGGATGGCAGTTTACATGGGTGTCGAGCAGGTCGTTAGTCCCCACGTGAAGTCTGAGTTTAAAATGAGTCTCATTTTTTCATGATGACACCCAGTCATCTCTCGAAGATGCACATACGCAGAAAAAGAAGATTTGAAGATCGGTGGCACGTACTACATTCTAATTCTGACTAGAATCGGATACAGATAGCATATAAGGACTCGTTTTGGTACAACGGCAGATAAAAGTTTGCCTTTCTGGAAAAAATCAGCTTATAGCAAAACAGCACTTCCAGGAAAGCCTTCAAAAAGCAACGCAGTTGATCCGTGGACATTGTTTTAGAAATGAATTCCCCGAAATATATGGTATAATAAATTTATAATTTTAAATATTAAATTATAAATTATTTAGTTATAAATATGATATTATAAATTTATATTTAATGTGGTCACCCGAATTATTTAAGTATGAAGCTGTTAAACATCTTTGAGGCATTTTTTAACATTGCTTTTCGTTTTGTTCTTTGTATGTTTTTCTCACATGTATGTTGTGAAAAAAGCGTGTGTACGAAGGAGAAGATGAACGAATCGACCTATAAAATGGAAAACGCTACGCCATTTCTCAGACATACTGCGCATTTTTCCGTAGATCGTACTCATGCGATCGTCTAGCCAAGCCGTAAGCAACAATCCATTGACACTGAACTGCCCCCAAGGGTGCATTTGCTATCATCCGCTTGCTTTTGTTCGCTTTTGGCTTTTGCTGTCTCTAAAGATAAAGAAAATATTGTTAAAGCGTTTGCCACTACATTATCAACTCATTGTCACTCCCATACGCATATTACAGGCCGGTTATCTACTGTTTAGTAGTGTTGTTGCAGGCTCGCAAGTACAACAGGACATCACCATAACACTCTAAGCACCGGATGCCAGGTAGTTTATTCCTTACCTCTGGAACAGATTCTAAAAATGCATCGTATGTTGCCGATATTAGATATGATATCTCTGTGGCCTGCATGTGTCTGTTACCTAGCGCCCTTCTTTGCCGCATCGGAGTCCGCATTTTTCCGTTCAGGAATGTTCATTGCAGTCCTTCACGTTCCGTTATATAAACGAGTCCCGCAAATGAGCCCTATCCTCTTCGTTCACGAACGGAGCCACTTCATTGTACTAATCACCTCGTATCGACTGGCCTGCCAGGAAGTGAAAGTACGCGGCTTGGCATGACTTCCTGGCCATATTACATATATATGCTTATGGTAGCAACTCCACTTCGAAACGTACATTTCATTGTGAGCAGAGGCAGGACAATGTGGTGCCTGTCCTATGTAGATGATAAGCGCAAGGATAGCTACGTGTTGAAATCAGACAAAATTAAGATACGGCGAAAATCAGGCGCGTCAGATTTTGTAGTAGCTTTACGTATAGTATTTAATAGCGTCAACATCGCCTCCAATAGAGCCAGCAATTTCAGCAAATTGCAGGGCAGCGTATTCGTCATATGATGTTAATCAATATACGCTTTACGGCTAATTGGCTTTTAGCGTGCTATAGGCAATCCCGTCGGAGCCTGCGGGAATCAAGCTAAATGCCGTCGTCACATATGTACTTATCTAAAGTTAGGTTAGCCTGTACAACAAAAAGAAATTCCAATTACTTTCAGAAATCATTTCGATGATTTTCCGTCAGTGTGAAAAACGTGCACGTAGCGTCTCGACGACGAGAGAAAACTCTGAACGAGCCACTTTGCACCTGACACTTTCCTTAGACCGTCTCTCTTCCAACTGAAAACACACCTGTTTTGTGTACAAGAAAATCGTTCGACGGCTATGCAAGGACTTTCACTTCCAGAACTGAATGATGGATTGTCACGTATATGTGAGGTAATTGCCTACCTCATAAACCGGGAAGGCTAGGAGAAATTATAAGAGTAAGCTTCAATCCATCGCGTTGACGAAAACGAATCGAAGCTACATCTATTAGTCACTGCGTGTTTAACTGGGAGAGGAAACGACACGCAGCAGACTTGCTGACGGCAGCTGATGTTTCGTCTTTTTTCGTCCAATAAGTAAAACCGAATATAAAAACAGTCCGTTTACAGTTGCATGGAGGGCGTACAACGAAACATTAGCAAGAAAAAGGGCCAAACGAGATGGCACGTAACCCAATGTAAGGGATTTTTCTATAGGTAATACCGAAAATGGTTATGGATAGAATCATACCCAGAGCCTAACAGATTTCACCGAATAAAAGATAGTTTGGCTACCGACTCAAGGAACGTACAGCGAAGCTCTACGAATAATTAACGATATATGAAAATAGTAGCCATTCAGCAATAGACTCGTTCGTATTTGTTTTTAGGCGCACACAGTAATTCATTAATTCACTGAGATATATAGGCTGCAGCTTATGTAGTAAGTGGTCGCAAGGGCAAGCACTAAAGATTAATTATAGAACAATTTTAAATTAAGTACAACCAACATTCGTTCGAAACATCGTACTTTCGGGTAACGCTTTAGCCTCCTATATCTTTCAGTGTCGTACTGCAGCCACAAAATGTCCATCGTTGGAGCCCGTACAGGTTCGATTGTCCGTCACGAGGTGAGGAAAATACTCAGAATCTGCGTACTTTTTAGTTTACGTTAGCGTATCACTGAGCTGGCCTATGTTATTTTTTGTCCTTTTTGACCGCAATCAGTTTCAACGAACAAGTCTATCCGTATATGTACGTTTTAGTCAACATCGCGATTACATTTTCCCAAATGCGATCAGGTATTTCAACCGTCTGAATTATCACCGACAGCAGGAACAGGATCAGGCATATTTGTAGAGCCAGCTTTTGTTGTTTAACGCGCATGTATGTATGTATGTATGTATATATGCTGGGATCCGGTATCGAACGCAGCCTTGTACTCCTGACGCTCCTAGCTCCTTACAAGTAGTTGTGTTCCGTTTTCGTATAGTACTAAGTCGCCATTGCAGATGTTTCAGCTTTACGGCTCTCCGGTGTTTAGCGATGCTATACCGCAGCCCCCCAATGGGGGTTGAGCGCCCGTTCTACAGCTTTATCTATTTATATTGAACTGGAAAGGAGAGTGCTTATAAATTGTTCTCTGGTTGCAGAAGCCGATCTCTTTGTCGTCTTCAACGAAGTATTCGCCTACAGCTAAGGAAAGTGGATCAGATAATTAGTTTTAGACAGGAAAAAACAGCGAAGCAAGAGATAATCTCTTTCGTTCATTATCGAGCTTGTGTTGCTGCCGTGGATCCACACAGCTGCTGGCCATGTACGCTATACATTTGAGCGTTTGAGCCGATGTGTGTAAGTAAGAAAATGCGCTTACTTACTTAAAATAACTAATTCCTAAGCATAGTCTTCACAAGACAATCAACATCAGGCCCGTTATCGTCTAAATTTTAACGAGATATTTGGATTTATAGCGGATGAAGCAGCGAGCGCTCGAAAAGGCCGATGGACCGCCGGCCGAATGACCAAGGCTATCTTGACATGCTGCCGGTATCACACATACGTATTCCGAGCAGCAAATCTGCCCTCTGCTGTGATTACCGTTATTAATCATAAGACCGTATTCATCTGTGTGCTACAGACAATAAGACAAACAAAATAGGATAGTCGAGCAAAAAAAGAAAAGGCGAGGGTGCGCAGAACGAAGGTTCTCTGTTTTGAGGGGGATTAATAAGCTGTTTTTATATGGTTATCCAATAATCCATTGTTTGATGAAACCAACAACGAACATATAGCTAACGCTAAGAGAATTTGTTTGTTGTTGTTATTATTAGTGATATTATGGCAATGCGTAGAGGCAAAGATGAAGATCGTGTCGGTGGAAGAGAAATATAATCGTCTGCTTGCCTATATATATGAGAATGAAGAATTAATACGCGCATATGACACGCTATCTTTCAAGGATAAAGTAATGGGCCTAGTTGTATTAGCGGTAGATTCTATTGTAATGTACCTATCACACAGCATAGCACAGGTTGCCAAAAAAAAAAAAAGCAATTATTACAAAAAACGGATCTGCAAGGTGATGTTTTTTTTCCATTGATTAAGAGTGGTCGTTAACCAGAACGATTATTAATCAACACTGTAACAGATTGATTAGATAATGTCAAAAAGATAGCGTACATAGCCATAGTGAATAGTAGTTATTGTAAAGGGTACGTCGAACGGTCGAGTGACTGGCAAGAAATTCAAACGTGTCTGAAAAAAAGTTGTCAAAATATGTTAACTACCGCTGCTGTGGTTCGTCACGACTAACTACTCTGAGAACATCGCAACGATCTGATTGCCAGCAAAGCTGTTTTTCCGTAGCACTTTCGATGGACGGATGCAGGCTCATCTCTTCCGTCCTGATAAATTTGTTACCTACGGGCCGAACGACGACAGGTCAACGAAGGGCCATGATTTATGTCAGCAAAGTGTGGACAACATTCGCACCTGGCCGCCACAACAGGAAAATTAACGACTAACCGAATGTAGCAGAAACAAACACATTGTACTTGTCCGCAGTTGGATCTTCCTCTATTAATTTTTATCAAGTTTTTTACATCGTCGGGTTTCGATTAAGTGGCTGTATTTGTTTTGTCCCACAGAAGGGCAAAATTAGCTAAGATGATTCGATTGAGGACGTCTGCCTGTTTATCGACGTCTATGCTTGTTAGTAAATAAGAACCTTTTACTAACTTAATTTATACATATACATCTGTAACGCAGGATAGAAAGGATTCCTAAATTTTACCGTTTCTAACTGAAAATAGACAAATTCTCTAGTCAAAAATAGTGGATCATGGTGTACTGTACGTTGGAATTGAGCCAGCACCCATAAGACTAAGCCTGGCCAAAACCATCGCTCAGCTGTTAACGCAGACATCGCGAGGAAGTGAAATATCCGCGGAACTAACGGCCGACTAACTTCCTTTACTCCGGCTTTTTCCAAAGCTGAGATAATTCTTTCGTTTTTTTTTAGCCATTCGGAATCGTCCTATTAATAGTGCGTCGATTGGTACGCTGCTGTTTCTATTCTATAGCCAAAAAAGAACCGTGGCAGCGATGGGTGGGAAACGGCTCTTCAAATGTTTGCTCATAATTTATTAGCCTGAAAGTAATTAAAATGCTTGAACAGAATGCACGTGGTCCTGCTTCTCTATTATAATAGCTTGGTACTATAGTTAGTGTAGCCTTCGCAGGTTGAACCGTGTTCCAATGTTCTAACCACGGTGCACGAAGTACGGTTAATCCAACAGCTGTATCCGTTCCTATAGTCACCGCAATGGTACCCGAGTATAATAATAACAATCGTACGACGTAGCAGATAGCGTTTAATGGTTATAAAGCTAAAATGTGATGGGTTCTGCTTGTGCCAAACGATGAAGCTTTTCGTTTGCACGTGATGCACGCGTACACGTCTGAGAATAACCCCATTAATAATGAAAATTAAATTCTCGATGGGAAATTAGGTTACCATAGTTGTTGGCACTCCGAAGCTGACGCGTGGTACTATCGAACTTGTTGTATTGGCCGCGTCGATCGCCACCACTGCGAAGATGACATTTTTTTTTATCTATTAAAACGACCCCGCTGTTTAAGATGTACTCGAACAATGATTATGTACCAAATAGCTTTAAAAAAAATACTCTTTAGTTAGATATGTGCTTACACCAAATATGTTACCGCACATTTAATTATGTCTAGAACAAACTATTATAAGTTAAGGAGGAAGGATAAAGAGTAAAGAAATGCGTGCATGCTGATAATTTCGTGTCTTTTATGCAGCTAGCTGCAAGCGAGTTGTTTCTTTGGTGTTACCCAACATAGGAGTTTGTGCGTTTGC
>NW_019213419.1:252828-378312 GCF_002532875.2 Varroa jacobsoni
CTGTAATGACCCCGCCCTCGTAAACGCGCCACATGAGTAACGAACACTTTCTGGTTGGTGATCGTCGACCAATTGTTGCCACAATGCCAGAAGCTATTAACAAATTTAGTACTACGCATACAATGCGAAGACTAACTTCACTTGCCGCTACTAGTGCTGACTTTGCTGTGTCTTCTCGGAGCCTATTAGCGCCCCTGGGGTTCTGCTGCGTCAGATAAGAGTGCCGCCTGCGACAAGAACGAGGACAGATCAGCGGCTGAACGCACGGTGCTCATGCGTGCAAATCCCCGTAAAGGCTTACTTTCGCCAGTGCGCACCACTAACCCCCTGTGTTCTTTCCTGTTGACAGTTAGTATACTTAGTAGAACCATTTCCCACGTGGCACAGGTCGCCGTGGTCAAAATCTTCGCATGCAACGGTGATGACGGCGCTACTGGTAATACTAATGCCGGTGGCCTCCTATTCCATGCGGGTATTTGTTCAACGCATGGCGGAATGGGACTCTTGAGCCAGCGACAGTGACACCAACAACGAAGGCTGCGCGAAGTCCCCAGGCTGGTTAACCTCATTGGATCGAATCACAAACACTAGCCGTGAAGTCCGCGACAGTTGAGCCGCCACCCAGCCGCATGAGTTACGCCGTCCCAATGGAGCTGTCCCAGGAGGACAGTGGTGCGTTGTTCGCACTTGAACGAATCAGCTGGAGCTAATGCTTCTTTCGGGTCGCCGTTTGTAATCTTTTCCACACTTTTCCTTTCTCTCTCTATCCACAAATCTCTCGTCAGTTCCCTTATAATACTGTTCGCTTAGCGATTCGTACGACTGGTGTGCCACTCACATAATCCCTCTCTGCCATAGTCCCAATATGCATACAGGGACGCGCATACGCTAAAGGTTGCTTGTACAGAGGACACATAAAAGCTAGCTTTCGACCAGGCATTTTTCTTCACCTCTGGTTGTTACGATCAACCCGACAGAAATATCCGGGCGAGCTTGATAAACGGTGCTAAGGTAGTGGCTAGGAAAGACAGCCACAAAGCGCTATGCGTCATAGACGCGAAGACTTTAGTTTACACTACGATGGAGTGCTTCTCTCACTTCACAGATGGCACACTTTAACGTCAATGCAAAACGCTGACGGGTTCCCTTTCGTCAACCTGCTAAAAAGATTATCGTGGTATCACCTATTCTATCAAGTGTACAAAACATCTACGTCAAAAATCTCAAACAGGTAAGAGGAAAGAATAGTTGCTTGTGGCTTCAGCGGCGGTTGAGACACTGAAAAAGAATGCCAGCACGAAACATGACATTCCTTTCTCCATTCTCCTGCTGTTACTCCTATTAGAATTTAATTTTTACACAGTCTTGATCTTGGTAACTATGGATGAACCGAGCTGCTCGAATATTTCAGTTGTTTTATCTATATAATATTTATACATGCAAAGCAAAATTTTTCCCTAACCGATCGTCGACATGGGATGCTCAATGCTTCTATTTATGCGTCTGTGAGAAATTAACTATCCATATACGTTTACAGGAGGCTAGATGCACTCGCTGTGGAAGAGCACTGGGTGGGCTAGCCATCGAATGACTGAGCGAATAAATAGGTGAATCTGGTGAGCAGAAACACGCACATATAATTAGCTTGTTGGGTAAAAACACCTATTTAGATTCGTTTTTTTTTTACTGATTTTTCAAGCCAGAATCTTCTGGTCGGAACAAGCAGTCTAAGGGGGACTGAAAAAAGGCGTCTGCAGTTCTTAACTGCTTAGTTAATCGAATTGCCGTTAACATGTCCTATCGAGGACTAGGCAGGTGATTTCCGGCCACCGCCTTTTTCATCGACTCAGTAATAATCCGCGTGAAGTTCAACCGCTGACAATTTGAACTAATGAATGTTATGACTTGTTTTCTTTACTCGTACAACTAGCATGTTGGAAGAAGGATACAGACGCAAGCGATAAATATTACTCTCTCATCGCACTTAGATAACGTTTCCGTGATGAGCAAGATTGAACGAGTAGTTTTCCTTCAAGTCGACAATAGATAATGGCCCTTTTAGATGTCATGTCACGCATCGAGTAAACATACTTTTCACAGAAATCGGCAGATGTGACTAACAGTCATATCTAGTGTAAAACAGAGATGAAAAGAGAAACGTTCACAGCGCTGGTACGAGAACTAATATTATTATCATCATCATTATCCACCGTCATGAAACGTAAAACGGAACCAGGGAGAAGTTCCGGTTGATAAGTTCAGAACTCAATGATGTTTAGAGGGATGAAAAAAGCCACCGTCAAGACAAAAGGCGAACATACCAGCTACATTGTTATATGCAGACGATGATTAGTGTCTGCTTTTAACGATGATGTAAGTACAGTTGCCTGTTCCAACGTCACCACCCACCTGCGGTCAGGAAATAATGAAAAGTGATCGACAACAATGACGACAATCGTCGTCACTGTTCCAGAACACGCATGAAAAATATACGTGCATATACATATATATATATATATATATATATGTATATATTGCTGACTCTTAACGGTAAACATATCTTAATGAATTTGTTATTCGGTCGGTGCAAGTCATGGCTTATCAGCGGCTTCTAATCGGATGGGTCGAGCGGACTTGCCAAATCGCACTCTGAAAAACTACGGCCGTACACGTGCTGTCCCATAGCTTCGGTTGAATACAAGGCCTCGTATGGATTCTATGCATGGACTCGAGCTTCAATGGGCCCAGATGCCTACTAAACTAAAAATGGTCATACCTGGCATTAATAGACTTTAGCATATACTTTATTATTGTATTACGGAATCGCGGTACGACTCATGTTTATCTTAAACTTCCATTGCGATAAACTTGCTTAACGATTCTGCTAACATATCACGCAGGGATCATACCGATCGTCTCACTTGGGTCGCAACGTACATATTTTATCAGATCTCTATTGGCAATGCTCGTAGTCGACCTTAAGACAAGACCACAAAACAAGTATGGCCATAATGAATTGTTACCTACTTCCCACAGATTACTTGCTATCCGTCAGTAGTTTTCCTTGCCTCTCAGGAAGTACGTCTTCAGTAGAATTTTCCCCTTTAGTTCGTTGTTTTTCCCTTGTCGAAGTGTGCTCACTTCTACAAGTGGCTAGTGCTGTTTATTAAGCGTAAATTTTTTATTGGCGTGAAATATTTAATAAGGTGATACCTTGCACAGGCAAAATGAAAAATTGTAATTCGAAAAAAGTCACGTTCTGCACGGACACTCTAACGGACACACGCGTAAGTTATCTGGGAATTCTATCGTTAGCACAAAGTTGAATTAGTTAGATATAGAAGGACTTTTCTCCCGCTTTTAACCATTCATCTTCTGCTCATTCATCATTCTCAGGCTAGATACGGCTTCCTTCTAAACCGATAGCCGTTTCGGCCCGGTCAATGCCTCTCCACGGCCTGTCGTTGGCCATTTACCACCAGACTGGCAAAAGCCACTACACTGCGAAACCATTACCCTTCCTTTTTGGTTCTCCCTGTACGAGTCTGTCGGATTTTAACAGCAACGATCGCAGCATTATCGATCCCTTGTTGTTACCATTGTTGCTGCTGTTTTTCTTCGCCTTCTTAATGGAGCGGTGACAGTTTGGCAGAAGCCCGTGGAACTCTGACAATGACCGAGCAGGGAGGCGGTGTTGCTATGATCTATCTATGTTGGAAATGATCGAATTCGTCACTTGTCTTCGCCGCTGTAGCTGTATCACTTTTGCTCGCCAAGCACAGTTACGTTGTGTCTGTCTTGCCTCTACGTCTTCTTTTTTTTGATCCTGTTTAGCTTTCTCCGCAAGGCTTTCGCCGATGAGAGACTACTCATCAAGAAGCTAATCGATGATCCGGCAGTAGCAGGAGTGACGGTCACGGAGACGGAGATCACGGAAGGCCGCTACGAAGTCCGCGACGGCAGCGCTCGTTTAACACTCGGCACTGGCTCGGGGATTCTTTGCCGCTTCGAAACGCCATCACCAATTGGTTGTTGTTGACGAGATTTGCGTGTACGAACGCCAGCGCTAATACCGACGAAAACAGCAAATGAAACGCACAATATACCGTGCAGATACACATACGTACCTATATAGTGACATCATGAAAAAATCTGACACCTCACTCAATGGCACGTGGGGAGCTAAATAGGGGGAAATGAAGCAGAACTCCAGAAAGTTAGCTGCAATCACATTTGGGAGAAAGGATGAAGGGGGTCAGGCGCTCAGCGTTTCGATGTGATCGAGGAAGTGTTATGAAATCGCGGCGATGGAACAGAATGGACTTGCAAAAATGTTGCTGAAGACGCGGTCATCGCCTCGGTCACTAACTGGACCCTAGCTTATCGCCGAATAGAGGTTTGTTAAGAGATGGCGGAAATGAATGAATAAACTGACGAATCGCTATAGGATAACCAATTACATGAGAGACATGGAAAAAGAGAGAGAGAGAGAAACGTTTCCTTGCACAAAAATGAAGACTGAACACCTCTATTTTGACGCTAGTTAAAAATTATGACCTGACGCTGTCCGTCTCTTCTCGTCCTTTAATTCTGCCTCAATGCAAAAGAACTTAGGAAGAGCGTCTGCCCTGGACCATGTGCTCTACTGCCGACTCTGCCGCTACCCGTAAACGTGATAACAATATCAATAAGAAGAGTGTAACGGCTGCGGTCTTTATGATCCCCTTCGCCACACACACTTAACTACGAGAAAACTCTACGTATGTGGGGTGACGTATCTGTTGATTATGGTCCCGATCTGTATATGTTCCAATGAACTGGAACAATGCATTCGCGATTATTTCACATTACAGATCAGTATCTAACTGTCGTTAAAGCCAAACAGCGTCAATCGCGTATATATACAAATGCAATTTTACGACTTCTTGCCCTTACTGTCAGGCATCCCTAAGCGTATTAAGTCGGCACAATTTAGAATTATCTTGAACGGCTACAAAAATGTTACGTAAGTAACGGACATCAAAGCTTTACTGTGCCACTATTTTCTTCGATTTCTTCTTGAGAATGGCACGACCGATTAATACAAAGGTTCAAAATTCTGTGCCACAAACAGAAACAGGCGGCTTGACGCACGGCTATCGAACATGGGAACAAAACATAGTAACTTTTATATGCATAAATATTCAGGCCAGGAAGCCTTTGGACTGACTGAGCTTTTTAGGGAGTTTCGGTGTTCCAAATTATGGGATAACTACGGCAAATTGGACCATTGGCTGTCAAAATCCTCCACAGAATATTTGTGTGCGAAGGCCTATATCTGTATTACGAATAGCAGAACTCGACCGATGCACAGGTATTCCCTGTGATTTTCTTGCTTCACTAAATAGACATATTTCTTGCCACGGGCCGGATGTTGAGCCCTGCGTGAATACAGAACTTTTCTTAGAAATATGTTTGCGATTTGGTATTGCCCACCGTGAGCAGATGAGCCTCGTCTACCCATAGGTACTAATAAACCGCTTTCCAACCCTACATCACATCACGGTAAAAGCACAAGGCGGTATTTAAAAAAGTGATAATAATAACAATAATAGCATTTACGCGGCTCAAAGAACGCCGGTTAAAACAGGCCTCTAAGCAATAATTGCCCTTTCAACGATCTGTTCCTATTGTCAAATCCGCATCCATGCCCAATACGGCTTTCATAACTACGATAGCACCTATGATAGTAACGTACCACTTACAATTGTTGCTCAAATAAAACCAATTGAGTCTGGCTATCTTCAACGCAGGAGTAATAACACTAGCTGACGTCTATGTGTAATAAAAAAAAAAACAACACTTCTTCATCGAATTCTAGTACCACTACTGTTACTCTGCGCTCCTCGCTTTAATCTTAGCGTTTCAATCGTACGATGACGTTTATGTTGCCGGTACCATTAAGTATTCTGAAGGTGTGAGCCAATAGATATCTGCTTGTGAATTAGCCTATCCAATAAATATTATCACTACGAGCAGTGAAAAACTATCATATCATTAGAATCCACGTGTTAACAGCTAAAGAACATCAAGGGGGCAATGCAGAGGGAGGGTCCGATAGGCAGGCCAACAGAAAAATCGAACTAACTCACTAAGTGAACGGTGGTGAACGTCTGATTTTTCTGTGTTTATATTGATGCTTTTGGTGGGGTTATTACTGTTAGCCTGCTTTTGGCCTAGTCGTGATGTTCTGCAGGTATGCAGCGATCCGTTCTACGGTCAACACGTGAGGTGGGGGCCGTACTCGGCCTCACTTAACCTGCTGTCACTGAAGATGAGAATTAACAAGGTGTTATAAAAACGTTCGTGCTCAGCACGCCGCCGTCGCCTTTCGCTATTCTTAGTAGTTGCCAATCCTGTATGAGACGCTAACAAACATCTTCACCGTAAACATCTTCTAAGTGAGCGTTGCAGTCAATGGTGTTATCCATTTAATTATACAACAACAACATAGGTACGCACATACGAACGTACACATTGTACATTGAAAAGAAAGAACACAAGTTTCGATTAATCACAGGGGCGCGTCCTCACTTCAAGTCATCTAACACACCTCAGCCTTGCCCCGTCGCTACAATCGCCGTTTTTGTCGTCGGATAAAGTCCGGATCAGCAGCGATACCAATTCACTGTTGAAGAACTCGAAAAGCTAAGGCACATGCAAGATCAGGCGGCTTCATCCGAATAAAACTGAAGCCGAAGTATATACTGCGACGTGTACAGGCATTTCGCTATGGCGAAGTGAGCACCTCACAGCGCACAATTATGAACCGACAATGTCATCCGACACAGCCATCAACGAGGGGAAACACGGAAAGATTACTTTTCGAATCATAAGGTTTACGAGGGATGTGCGTACGCACCGTGCAATACTATAGAACTACTTTTTGAACGCCCCTCGGATAAGGCCGCATGTGCTGTGATCTTCTTGCTGTTTAGCAATCTCATTTTTCAAACCCGCTTAGCCACGTTTGCACAATATAGATGCCACTAAGCTGAATGTTCGATTCGTGAACATCGTGGCCTATAGAAGAAATGATAAATGCCAATTTATCTAACTGCTTAATTAACTGCTTACCCATTCACAGCTCTCTATTTCACTCAACGTGCCAAATATCGTATGCTCGAAACTATAAGGTATTGGCATTTAGTGATGTTCTTAGAAAAACAAGGACAATGAAGACGTATTTAGCGTTAGCGTGCTTCGGAGTCTGACTAGATGCAACTACTCCTGAGGTGATTCGATCCGTACGTGCACTCCTTACCTTACTTTGATCATATTATAAAATCTATAGATAATGCGCCACCATTAACCTCTGCAGCTTAGATAGTATTGCGTAAGTATATGCAAGCAAGAATGTCTGAATGGTACTGGCCAATCGATTAGCGTTCCATTTTAACGACCGAATATTTACTAAATATGTACAAAAGAAAGTGGTATAGTCAAAGGGAGTCCAAACCATAATTTCGGAGCACTGAACGATACTTCATTGCATAAGTGTCCGGCGTTATACTTGCGACGTTACCTCGTGCTATCATCGCAAACTCTGGCTACTGTTTATGCTTAAATTTAGTGTTTTATCTAACAGACACTATGTGAAGAGTTTCTATTTGTACTTTCACGTGCTTCGTATAAGTAAGGCCAGTTTCAATACTTGACCCACCTTCTCGATGTTTGGCTTTCAAGAGTAACAAAGCTGGATACCATAACTGACTAAAACGTTAACCTTCGATGGGGCCTTTAATACCTATTGTTGGCCTGATCTCTACCAAGTATTTTGATAGCCACTTCTAGCTGCAACCGACAGAGGTTAGAAGTGTTACTCTCTTCAAGCTGGATTAAGCCAATGATCAACACTGTCTTGTGCCGAAACAAACCCACTAAAACCAGTCCAGCATTCAATCTCACGGGGCGCGATCTCCATAAAGCGTAACTCTAAAGCGGCCATAACCGCGCAACCGATGCGGGTAGTAAGTACGAACTGATCGAGCCTAGCTCGATCATAATTGTTCGCTCCTTGACACTGTTCTCCGGGGAGTGAAAGATTAAATATAAATAGGGAACACCATCCCAGATGGGACGGTAGCCAGGTGCAGCATAAGCCTATCAGAAGGGCGCAGCTCCATTTTGCGCTATGGGTTTACGCCTTACGTTGATGCCTAAATCTTTGTTCACTGGCTGCTTAGCATTAAGCTGGCGTCTATTTATACGCCTACTGACGATGACAACAGCGCATCAAAGAGCTATCTAGGACCATAGCAACTATTGCAGTAGCGACCTGTGCTGAAAGACGACTCGTAACCTACTGGGCTTTATGGGTATAACGTTGTCCCTAGCAACTGCCTAAATACGATGATTACCACTTGAATCTTGAATTTCACGTAGATTAGATATACATGCACTGTAGAAAAACAAAAGCGTGACATTGAAGTTTGCCACCACATTTAATGTTTGTTTACCATTGATTTTTCGAACGAATCCATTCCTTTTCTACTCAATGTATGTATTACCTTGGCAACGCTGAGCCGATAGCGCTTTGTTTCATTGAACAGATTTCTCAGGTTAGCTACAATCATGGGCTTTCTAACCTGTTTCTCAAGGCTGTCTCCTGGCTGAAGATCACCTGTCATTCACTGTTGATCGACAGTCCGATTAGTTCGTTACTGCGAAAGCGCATTGCTATAGATCTCGCTACATCACTTAGAACGAGAGATTTATCGTCAGATTCGGCATTTGGCGATCAATCTCAATGTTCTCATCCGCAGAAGAGAAAAAGATCATGTCCTCGATTTAGACAGTATTACATTGGAGATATAGTAGTAATATGGGTATATGTCGTTGTAGAAATATATCATGTTACAAAGGTAAACCTTTAGTTTAGGCTACATCCTAGCAAATTTCTATCTTCACTATAAAATGAAAAACGGAAACGGTTATCTCGCCAGAGCACGTGAAGCCCTCCGGTAGAAACGGCCTGGTAGTGTCCTGCGGCTGGTAGTGTCGCATATTGGTATACAAACGATTAGAGTCAGAGATTTCTGCGTATGATGAGAAAAATTAGTGTGTTTCCTTACTTTACAAAGTACGTAACTTTATCGTTAGGCTACCGAGCCACAACGTATTCGATATTGCTATCATTGTTTAGCAGCAGCTATCTTGGCCAAGTTGCACCCAGAGCAGCTTAAATAAATAGTTTTAGCTATTATATTGTAGCAGTCGCTGAAACAAGCCTTGGCCAGATAAAACGTACGACATTTAGCACATCGTGTCAATCGCTTAACGACTAAATGAACGATCGAGCAAGGTACGTACGGTTAAAAAAAGGATACTACCCATCTGTAATACGGATGCAATTAATAGATAAACAAGTTAACGTAGTTTGTATCTATTTCGCCGCAGCACAGCGCATCAAAACAGCGCGTGACAGAACCTCTACTCAAAATACATCGTGTACATACGAGCTGACGTCCAGTTTGATCGCTCTCCACTCCGGGACGTTCTCTGGCGTTCCAGGCGGGATGCTTTTTGACTCATCAGTGGAACATACGATTTCCTGGTCCTGCGCTGATAGATTAACTGTTCGGGAGCAGTTGGCTTTCTTGCTGACAGCAGGACTGTAACAGCTGGCATTACCCATCTCGGAAGAGCATCTCATAATAATAACACATGTGTTCTCTGCGTCTATGCACTTGGCGCTGGAGCCATCTGTTTCAGTAAAATGCTTCGACTTCGTGCAGCCAATCTACTACTCAGTACGGGCCCTTCGTTCGCGTTCGTTCCTCTTTCACTATAGCAATCCCTACTGCTAACGTTGGTCTAAGGCCGCTTTCCACTAATTCGTCTGTTGGCGTTCTCACATTAGCTCTCAATGTGAAAATATAGAGAGGAAAGACAATAGACCTGTGGCTTATAGCGAGATTCCGGCCGGTTGCACACCTCTGTTTTCAGAACGCTTCTGTGATCTATGACTGCGTGAGCATCTAGACTTGGATCGGATGCGATTCCAGCGTTCCTCTATAGAACTACATCGCATGTGGAACTTTTCTTAAGGAAAGGGCATTTCTGTCCTTTTCGGTGGCATGATCTGTAATCATATTTCGTCGATTTCTAGACGGTCAGGAGGTCCTAAGGCAGTTTAACGTGGCTCAAGTTGCTGATAGCAAGTCATCTGCCATTTATCTTCGAGCTAGTTGGAACCAGCCTGACTTAACCGACACACCCCTCTCCTTACCAAAAAGCATGTCCTCTAATGAATGTTTTCGATAGTCTACAAGCTACAGAACCTTTGGCCGAGATAAGGAAACGAAGTAGACTAGCGGAAGCCATCTGGAACTTTTTCAACTAATTATGCGTGTCTAAAACATGCCTAAGTAGTATTCATTCGTGGCATCGTATTTGAATCTATCCATGATGGTATTCCAGAAGCTGCTCATGCATTATACGCCTGAGGCGTCTTACGGTATGAACTTCAATGGGATACCCCTGCGTATAACATTTGCAATACTAAATTTATGCCTGCTTATATGCCTTACTTCCTGTACTCACGAACAACACTGTGCATTATTAATAGATGTATCCCAGCACTAAGTAGGTTGCCATCGAAACAAGATTGGAACGTAAAATCACAAAATCAAACGATCTCGACTAACTCAAATTGTGTTACTCGAACTATGTGACAACCAGTTGAAACACTGTTACATATTAAACAGTATATCTACACATTTACAAATACCTCCTTTCCATTGGCCTTCTGTCGTTATCGCCGCTCTTTCCTTAGAAATTAAGGGGGTTCAGTACGGCGGCAATAACGAGGAGACCAGTTGCCCCTTTGGGCAGTGAACTCCAAAACTTGAAATACGATGTCACTTGTTTCTGTTCCTTTATTCTGGCCCCTCCTTTATCCACTGGTAGAGATTTGGTTACGGTAGCAGCATCATTACGCAGAGGGATCGAGAAAATGCAAAATAAAAAGAGGACGAACGCGGAAGGTTCGATGTTCGAACGCGGACCGATCAGTTCGCTCGCAGCTGACTGGCGATTAAATTAGCGTTGATTTTTCCGCTATTCGTGCGTGTGTGCGTGCGTGCGTGCGTGCATGCGTGCGCGAACAGTCATCCACTTTTTTGGCTTGTTGTTCTAGGCACGCGATGCGTGGGCAGCGTCTGCGTCGAGGACAATTGAAATGGCAGATTATCACTTCAGGAGTGCTCGTCTTATTTTCATTATACGTCACGTTTATGTTGTGCGTAGTACGGCTATACGTCGCTTCATTTCGTACGCCCTGTCCGTAATGTCTTCGCGCCATCTGCGCAATGTATCTAACTGAGTAGCTAGCTCTGTCGTATGCAGACCACAAAGACGCTGTGCCTGTAGATGCGTGCTGACTTCAGTGGACACTTCACACCCACGAAGGCCAGCATAACAGCGAATCGGTGAATCCAATGCAGTCGACCTATGTATACGGGCATCCCTTGCTGGCGGCTGTCGTTGTAATCATTTGGTTTTTCGTGCTACAAAAATAAACTCAGATGTGGCAGTTCTCTCTCGCAGATGCAGTGCATGGGGCTGAAGTGTTTTCGTACTATAAACGGTCAGATAAGGATACAAGGACTAGCTGCTTTAATCGTAGCGGCCTTTACGCGAGAACAACTGTACCATCTATCAGAAACGTAAACACTAAAATGTTGTTTATATTTGATGATAAATAGCCAAAGTCGCATAAATGCCTAGAGTTTTGACGATAAAAAGAAAAGACAGTTAATACGTGAAATACAACTTTGAATATGATGAAATTTTAAGGCAAAGTATTGCAAGGCATTAAAAGTATTTTAAGGCGGCAAGTACTTTGTTAGGCAGGAGTGTGTATCGGTTCAGATTTGTTTACCTATATTGATGGAAGATAGACAAATAACAAGTACCCTGAGGAATAATTACGCGACCGGAATGGATACACAAACATTTGCTATTGTTGATATATAAATTCTTAGAAGTTCAGGTACGCTATACGTTCGGGCGATCTGTCGGAACGGTCGTTCCTTGCGTAGTGATGCGTCAGTACGAAAACAAATGCCGTCAATTGATTAAAAAAATCTATTTGTTGCGCGTATCAACGTGGAAAAATTTATTGGCATCGTTATGCCGTACCTTTAGTTACTTTGTAAATCGATAAGGCATGTTCGAAATTATCACTTACCAACGAGCGTCAACAAAGATTTACAGAGATGGTTGTAAAATTTGAGACTGACGTTTCCTTCTACGACTACCTTATGGAACATATATCGATAAAATTACGAATTTCTAGGGTTTTTTTTCAATAAGTAATCGCGAAGCTGGCATTCTATTTTTCTCAAAATTAATGAGCTTGTTCAAATTATACCTCTGACGAAATATCTATTGGTTACCGTCTATCTTGAAATAGCATCAGACTCTACTTCCACATATCTCTAGTTTTTCTTTCGATGTGTCTTCTACCTAGACCTATGGAATCTTAACCGGTAGCACGATCAGCCAAGATCCATTATCGTTGTTTTAGCTTACGGGATAGCAAACCTATATAACAGTAGCACGACGGTCTATAAGTTCTGTCTTGTCCGCCCGTGATCTATGGGAAACTTACTCATCTTTCAATGTGCCTCTATGTACCCCTGGATTTGTATATAACACATCGCATAGTGCAGCCTGTCGTGCCCAATTCGATCATGGCAGGGCTGCAGTAGCCAAATCACGCTATTTTATCTGCCGTGCAAGTGACCCCCGTACTGATAGTTATCTAAATAGGTTGATATCTTTCTCCTTTCGGCTCGTTGTTGCTTCTATATTGGCTGCCAGCTCCCCAGGGTATCTTTAAGTGAGTTATAGATGATCAGCGGAGCTAATGCTGGAGATTACGGCAGTTGAGACGTCCTACTAGAGGAGACCGCCATCGAAGAGACCGCAATCCTGTGCGGCTTCTGTCAGGAAAAAAAAGCTTGGCAATGGTAAAATGTTATTTGTAGCCGCTGCTATGACGTCTGCAGCGATGGGTGACGTACGTAACATAACGACGCATTCGCAATGCGGATTTTTTATAATCGTTTACCGTAGCTTGTTAATCGATCACTTACCGAAAATTGTACCGTGGCTGCAAGAGCAATGAAAAGATACCACAATTTTGTTATGGCAACGTTCTGGATAGACTTTTAATATTGACCGTAAGGAAACGGCTAAGGCTGAGCTTGGAATTACTTAAGACAACGCACACTTTTTCAGACAGCGATCGATGTAAAATGAACTACCGTTTCGTGTAGTCTACCTTCCACATATCAGAAAAGGTCTAGCTAGATCTAGATGGAAAGAAGTCATTTTAACTTTGGTTTTTTTGAGACTCATTGGACTCTTATCTCATTGTGAGTTATTGAAGACTCAAAGACACATAGTATACTTATATATATAAGTATACTATGTGTCTATTATTATTAACTATATATATATATAGTTAATTCCTTTCAGTAAGTTTGTTGATCTGATTTCTTCACTAAATCGGAATGTGTCGACCTCTAGATGCACTTCTCAACAGTGATAGAGACAGCTATTTAGAATAAACTGCGAGTTCATAGGTCAACCTGAACCTCCTGTGCTTAAGCAGTCGAGACATATGAACAGGTTATCAATATTCGCCCCCGCTATGAATTCGTGATGGTGACAGATTTAACTCAGATGAGACTGATCCGATCTCGGTCGGACCGGGGCAGCGAGAATTCGCGATGGGTGGTAGTAGCAGCTAGAAGAATGTAAGTGACTAGCTTATTGCCTATGTTTGAAATTCGAAAGCGATGACGCTTTACCCAAATACTTCAAATGAAATAATGTGTCCTTTCTTTTCGAAAATCCACATAACAGCGTCACAGTGTCTATGAGAAAAATTGCTTAAGCTGCGTTTTTCGCTTCATCCCTGTATCCCGAAGAAGTATTAAGGTTCCCTATGATAGCTGTTAATAGGCTACTCCGAGACGATGGTTAGCGATAAGAGTAATGGCTTCGGGGGTAGCGGTAGGGGGGAGGGGGGGAGGAGGAGGGGTGGCAGATATGCGGAGGTGTTTGGGTGAATTTGAATAATGAGAAAAACTAAATGATGCCTACTATGAGCTTGTAGCTATCATCTTTTATATCGGTTGTGCGTTACATGGGATTGAGACGAAACTGCAGGTGAAGTTTTGTTGTGATTTTGTTCTTTTTTTAAGATAATATGCAAGGTAAAGAAGCTGATTTTTCGCATTTTTAATGTATCTACATTGTTTTTTGTTCAAGGATATATGAGGCACTTTTGGGGCCAGGGACAGGAGATACATACCTCTACTGAGATATAAAATTAATTAATATTCAATAACAGAGCGACAATTCACTTTATCTCTTTATCACATTAACATGCTAGGTTTGTTGTTAAACTAATAACAATTCGTTATTTTGTCGGGAAGCATCGGATCTTGACACGGTTAAACGTCAAACACTTTCAAACAGAAATCCAAGACGGCGCCATCAGAAAGTGTCATGATCATTGCAACGAAGTGTATTAACAATGCTACGTTTTAACAATTTATTTATACTCTCTCACAGTTGAAAAAACGTGTTTTTTTTTCGTTCCATCAACTAAGTTTGTTAATGATTAATCAGAAATTCCCATAGCTCTTATGTCTTTATGCGTACATGGCTCAGATACTTAAGTTTTGTCGGAGGAGACGATGTTTGCGTCCGCAAAAAAAAGACAACGGTTTATTTTCGCACTATTTGCTTAGCTTGTGGTCATGTTATTTTTCTCGTTATAACAGATTTAGCTTAGGAATACACATAGACATAAGCAAACACATGCTTGATGCGTAGCGAAAAATGCTATTTGATCTGCGCTGTCGGAGCAGACGATAGGTGTAAAAACAGCCAGGCAAACAGGAGAAATCGGAGCTAGTTGGAGTTGAAGTCGGGGTCCGAGATAACCAATCGATAATACCAGCGTCCTTGACATGTGTCCCCAGAAGAATGCCAGCGATCGGTGAAGCCCCTCTACGAAGTCGACAGTGTTACGATTACTTTTACTGTAGCATACGCGTATAATGAGTTCGAGTGAAGGTGCATCGAGTGCCGCTTATAGGAGTTGATCCATCTGATTCTTTTCCGGGAACAACCGAAACATTTCGAGACACATCGATATGTACTCAGCGCTAAGATGAACGTAAACCTTTATAATGGTATCGCTATTTACGTTGTTGTCACGCAAACATAGTGTTTATGGAGAATCGTAATTGAGACAAGCTTTGTCTAGGCATACACGTATAGTAGTTGCATCGCGTTACATTGTGTCCTCCGGTGTTTTCCAAGAGAAAGAAAATGTTCGTCTATCTTCCTCACTCGAAATATATATTTGATAGGGCCTTTTGTTGTTCGGACGCCTACGTGTTTGCACCACTTTTATTGATTCTAGCTTGTACTAGGGGAAGGATTGCGGTTCTTTGTAATACGAGCAACGCCTTAGAGAATGGAATTATCGCGAAAAGCGACGTTATCATTTCTATAGCACTAGATTTGTCTACTCCTCGTGTGGTATGAGCCTGGAATGTACGATATATCATCGCTACATGTTTTTTTGAACAGAAGTTGCTATATCTTCTATATATATTCTATGTCCAGCTAGCAATTGTAGGTAAACAGCTTCTGCGTTCACCATTAATTCCTAGTTACCGTTTTATTGATAGCGCTCGGCAAGAGCTCTATACATTTCGAAGTCATAATGTTATGTCGTTTATATAATGTGCATACATTAAGCGTTGCGTTTGTGCGCTGGCGACGCTACTTGCAGTGGTATAGGTGCTCGGTATATTTCGTCGGTTTGCGTTTGTTATCAGCAAAGAAAAACACCTTACTGTAGACTGCCTGATAGTCTGTGTTTTTATTTAATCATATTTTACCAGATCTTTGATAGTTCGAAGACGTTGCCGCAATTCAGGCACATGTGCTCGGACGAACCGGCCCGTAGACCAGCGATAGACACCAAAAATGACAGAGCAGATCGAAATGTTACCTCACTCGTTGCTAATGTCGAGATGTTGACCGCTAATTCAAAGAAAACGGCCGCGCGTTAAAAAAAATACAACGTTTTCTGTTGTCGTCCCGCCACAGCGTCGCCGCGATCAGCGCGCGAGCTGAAACCACTATGCCGATCAGCAGTCCGAACGACGATATAATACCCAGTTCCCAAAGGCATGGCGACCCTTCTTAGCAAAAGCACCTTATTGCTGCACATGGCGTCGGAGCCGCCAGCGAAATTGACGTCGAGTGGGCAAAAGAGGGCACAACCCAGCTCACACTCTTAGATTCTGTCTAAGAAGAATGCCGACCTGGCTATATAGGTAACACTGTGCAAACCCGGTAATTATAACATTGACTTGACCTATAGTTGTTGTTATTGTTGTTACCATTAATCGTTCAGCTGTTGTCGAGACGCTTGGTGCTGTTCTGATCCGGCACGAACACTGCACACCGCACGACGAAACGTTTCCGATAGCTTCGTGCAGCGCTCTAGGCAGTATAGCGTCGCCGTCGTAAACTGCTCGCTGTCGACGTGACAAACCTAACGCTCAAAATCGTACCCGCTGTCAACTGGTTCACCGTATCACACTTCTATACTTTTCTTTCGTATTTCTATTTTCGCTCATGTTATTATTATTTTCACTATTGTTGCCGTTGTTGTTGTTATAACGATACTATACTTACGGCATCTCTGGGGGGGGGAGGGGGAAGGGGGGGGGATTTGGCTGAAGGAGAGATGGCTAGTCAAAGGACAAGAGCAGTGTCGCAAGTGCTTCTGACACTTGGACGTACCAGCGAACAGATACAAAAGCTGGCCTTTGTAAACAGCCGCGAACACATCCCGCTGAAGACGTTGAACGGCCTGCTGTCTCATCGCCAGTGAGTGGCTGGCCGATGCTTGTCCGTTGTTCCCGTGCGGTCAAGTTATGTGATACACAGTAATGATCAAAGAGAAGAGAAAGGGACTGGCGAGAGGTGGCCACAAGGCGGGTGAAGACGCGGAGCCGCCTCGTATTATAATAGTAAATAGCAGGCTAACGTATCGCGGATCGAATGCAGCCGCAGATGATGGACCTGCCGGACCATCAGATCATATAAAGTCTTCGCTTGTTCTCGTCTGTTGTTGCTTATCACGACGACGATGGTGACATCGAGCTCATGGCTCACGGTCGACGCTCCGAATCGAGGGAATTCACTCGTCGCCGAATTCGTTGGTGATCACATCAACGTCAGAGACGGGTATTCTGAATCGAATAAGGGAACCATCAACCGAGAACGGCAGTCACAGTCAGCTGATTTGCGGTGTTGTCAATCCAAATCGCTCCTTCATATTCAACTTTCATTTAAGGCTGACAGAATTACAGCATCAATAACGACGTATTGTTCTTCCGATAGCTAGTCAGTTCTCCATTGCTTTTTAGAGACGCGCCGATTATTCATACATTGCTCCAAAAAAGAGCATAATTTTCCAAGGAAATCTGACAAGGTGCTGAAACGTACGACCAGCTCGAGTGAAGCACAAACAGTCGTTGATGTAAATGTATGTAGCCTATTGGATATGTGAATATGATAGGGGAATCGGCATCTCAAGCTGGAAAAAATGATGAAGAAAGGTTGATGGTCGGTTATATGTTACACTTGAATGTATTATAAGCTATATAATGTTTTTAATGAAGCCAGAGGTGAAACGAACCTAAGTTGCACGTGTATGCTACATCTAATTCCTAAAATACAGTTTACTCATCGATCGTTTATATGAGTTTTATAGCTGTATTTTCCATCTCGACTGTTCAGTGTATACATTGTTATGAAAGGCGTATTTCATTTGTGAAAGTGTGCATGATGTACATGCACTCAGCGTCTGCTATAACTCCAGTTTCGCCGATATTGCCACACGAGTTCATGGTCGTTTGTCAATTTGAAGAATGTGATTAGGTTGTGACCTAGCGGGTCGTCCAAGTAACGCTCATTTTATTCTGTTTCTACCTTCTCGACGTCCGATTGAGTGTACAAGACCAGAACGATTTTGCTAGGCACTATCCAGTGGTTGTATGGAAAGCACAGAGGCCGCTCCGAGCACAGGGTCAAATCGGCCTTGTTGTGAATTAGGTGGATGTCATTTACATGGTGAGGAGTTTACGGAAACCGACTGTTTCCGTCATAGCTAATTGTCTGTCATGAACTACAATTTCGGCAAAGCTTTTTATCCTAGAAATAATTTCCTGCTGATGCTTCTCGACTCCCTCTTTGATCAACGAGTCTCGTCAGGCCAAATTTACTATACAGGATGCGATACAGCCATCCAGCCAACACTAATATGGAGAGAAGTAGCGTATAACCAGCAGGTATCGTTTGTGCGATCGACCTAACTCGTCATCTATCTCGCCGGACCAGGCAAGAACCTGGTTACCTACTTTGACGAAATAACCGCATAGCGCTAAAGCTGCCAGTCAGCAGCCTTTACGCCAGAGGCTTCCGGCTAGTGTGGACAGAGTAGGGCAGGCCTTTTGACGACACAGACGGTCGCGTTCTCGGCTAAATCCTCTTTCGACCATCCCTTCGTTGTTTCCGATGTTGTCGAAAGCTTCCAATGGAGTCGAGCAAATCAAATAGACTTCGCTAAACCTATTACTGTGGCATACAGTCTAGACACAAGTGAGTGCACATATCAGGCAGAACACAGGGTTAGCATATGAAAAGCGATGGCGCACAAAAACGAAGAAGATGAAAGGGGCATTAAAATAAAGAAGTGCGTAATGAAATAATACATGGGCGGCAAGAAAATATCATGCATAGTTTAGGCTTCCGTTAAGGAAATATGGTGTAGATATATGAAAACGGGTTGAACATGGCTGAGCATCACTTTGTGTTGAAGCGTTTTTTGTTTCACAGCCTTTATCTTCTAAAACATAGCCAGTTTAACAAGTAATTGCATTGACTGTACCCGCCTTGGCTGACAGTGGAACAAAAAAGAACATGCAAGATATAGGCCGGGTTCCTGTTCAAGCTAGTATCTATTGAAAGTGCACCTAACGACTTCGACATGCTTCTTTCGTGCGTCTTCTAACTCGATATCAATTTTTTGCATGAATTAATATTATATTTATACTTACGATCATGTAACGAAGTGTAGAGTGTCCTGGTACATGTTTTATACTAGGATACTGAGTGATAGTTTTTGTTGTTTTGAACAAACCTGCTGTAATTTTGGTCCCGTCATTTCTCCTCGGCGCAGAACGCTGTCTGTTGATGTCCTATTTTCTGTGGCCCAGTAGATTACAAGTAACACGGGATTGCTTAGTTGAACAGCCTCAATGTCGGTTAGTTCAAACGTCTTTTCAAACAATCTGTTCCTCTATACAGCCTATCTGGCTATTTATCAACCTCATAGGCACCTTAGTGGATCAATGCCCCTTGTTCTAACGGTCTTATAGGCAATCTTTCTATTATCTGCGACTGTGCCACTAATTCGATAAACCACAGCGTATACCGTGTATGTGAATCCCAACAATACAACTCTGGATGAGAAGACCTCCGCACAGTTCAATCTGAGCAGTTTTGACGCCGCACTCGCGCCATCGAGCAGCCCGTTTCTATCTATTTGTTCCCACATTGGCGAGAGGCCACCCGCATAGCAGACCAGTGTATTTAGGACCATATTACGGGTCGCCTACATCGAAAAGGTAGTACACACCCCATTTAGAACTCGAAAAAGTTGTCGTTTCATTGGATACCATTGTATCCATAGAGAACAGAGAATATCAAGGTTCTCCAGGGGTCTCGTGGCAGTTTATAGGAGAATCACGCGAGTGTACTCGTAGAAACGAGCCTTTCCTAGAATTCCACGACTATTTATGCAGACGAATTACTGTTACCGAATTTCCCTCAATCCCTAGCTCTTTGCCGCTCTAGCAGGCCAATACGTAAACATAGAGATGTTACGTAAGGTATGATGTTCTTCCTAACACAATATTTGTGTCACTTTTATGTTTGTATTTTAAACTGCCAGTTTCCTGTCTCTAAATCTGGCGTACATCATAGTTTCTCCGAATCTAGGTACTATACATTTAACGAGGCTCATCGGTTCACACACGATAATATCAACTTTTTTACTTATTCCGCTGGAACACTTCTCTTCGAACGTACAGAATTCATTTCGTAGATAAGATGTAATAGATTTTTTATTATAATAGAATATTCGATTTTAGCAAATAGCGCACACTAACTAGACTCAGCTGATTACTATGATCTTCATCTGCAATAGATAATCTTGGCTATCGAGCTTCACGCGTTTAGCATTCACTGCTATTTTCAGGTACGGTGCGCAACACTGAAGACGTTATTAACGTCAGAGCGAGATTGAAGCAGTAACAAAGGTAACGATAACGGAACTTCCATTCTCTCGACACTTGAACAGCATCTTTTTGTAGCAATATTATTGTTGACGCTTAGCAATAATGGTGACGCGTCACGACTTTTTGCTACTTCTAGATTCGTAGACGAATCACTGGACGCTGACCAAATACGCGTATGACGTATGGCAGAGCAGAGCGTCCGCTGTCCAACCCGGTACCTATTGTTGAGGCTCTTCACGCCAGTCAAAGGCCATGTCGCTCTTCTCGGAATGGTCGCCAGCGGCAGATCAATGAAGAATCGCATATTGAAATGACGGTGTCACTGTAACAGATTCCTATGATCGATAGATATATGAATAACTTGCGAAATATTATATACAATATTGTGCATACGAGCAGCCAACTATCGAACTATAATACAACTTCACCCGTTGAGTCGCATGTTGCTCCCAACTTCGAGGCTTCACAAACTGCGCATCGGCCGATTACGGCGATATGATGATAATGACACACGGTATTGCCAGTGAACAAATCTTAGTACGAACAAAGGAGGTAAATCTATGAAATGTTCCATGTTCAGATACAAAAACAACTCGAAACGGTTTTGTTGCTGATTCTTTTTATTCTAAACGTTTAATAGAAGCTTATGAGAGGTGGTCGACATGCGATTATCGATATCTAGAGAAAACGACCCACAGATTGACATACAACGTTTGTGTTACCGTGTCCTGGCAACCGTTGAACTGCATTGTGAGAATTCAATATTTATAACGTAACCAGCGATGTACCCTACATACTTTATAATTGTCTTATTACCCAACACTGTGTTTCTACTTGTCAAAAGTGGAAAATAGCCAACTTTATAAACCGCGTAGACAGTCTCTTGAAAAACGTACAGGCGGATCAAAACTAGGGCTTCTTGAGGTGACAATGCTATAATGAATGATACGATCCAAGGGATACGGCCCACGAGGTGGACAGTAGGTCTGGTTTGGCCGTACGCTATCATATAAGCGATTTGTAATCTAGAAAATTTTGTGACCCCTTCAACTTGTAACTATGATAGACCAGGCATCCGAATTTCGTTTTTCCGATTTAAAGAAAGTTAAAACTGTCCACTCTTCAAGCTACTCCATTTGTTCTTTACCATTTCATTATCTTTCGTATACAAAAATACAAACAATTTTCTCAAAACGTGGCCAAAGGGTAGGCCGATGATAGTACCTGCTGCGTATAATTTCTTTCGAATATTCGTCACGGAAAAAATGAAAACAACCGAAGTCAAAATTGAAATTTATAGCTTCTCGAGCCGAGATGAACCTTTCAGTTTTACTTCACCTTTTATAAAGTAAAATTTTTTAGAACCTACCATAAAAGTTTTCTCTATAATGAAACCACAAACACACCAGCGTCTAGTTTATAGATCATCTTCCCTATAAACATCAGACAATATCAGATGATCGGTCAATCAAGTAAGTAAACTGTTACAACAAAAATAGCTAGTAAATATCCATCTTGCAGGTCGAATGCTTCGTATTAGGACAAGGACCATCTTAACCTTGTCGGGACACTGTAAATAGCGGACCACTTATCAGGACAGTAGTAGTTCCCTATCTATTTCATAACTTCGCCGAGGAATGACAACGGGTGCTGCTTGTTGAACACGTCTCTTTCAAAATGCCACTCGCAGGCCACTGTGGAGTGAGACTTAAGCCTACTGCATTGGCATATTCCTGCGGAGTAGCTTGCGGATGTGGTAAATATTACCTGCGACGCAGGCTATCGTTCCTTCGTCGTATCCGATACAGCACTAAAGACGTTCACATAATTATTTCATTCGTTCCCCCCAACGTAAGGCCACTTCTCTGTGACGACTGACTTCTGTCCAACAACCTGATTAGATGTTAATCATGTCGATAAATTTATCTCGAAGCGTTACGTCATCGGAAAAACAAAGACTAACGGAAACAAGGACAAGCTCCTGAACGGGATAGATAATCGACGCTGCTATTTCAGGCTGGTGCGTCAGTTATTAGAATTTTCGTGCTTAGCCAGACTAACAGAAACCTCATCATAATGGTTATTTACTTAAAAGTATTTATGTCAGAAATGCTATATTCTGTCCTATACTTTCGTCGAAGTGTTGCCCTCCCAAAAAAACGAGTTTCGTAAGTTCCAAAAGAAGTAAAAGTGCTTCATCAAATGTGAATGCTTGTGAAGACAAGACAAGCTGAGTTGTTGCTTCCTTTGTGATCATTCTGAGTATCTATCGATGAATATGACATGCAATAATAATAATGTTCAATATGAGGCTTGTCTATTCACAGGTGGTATAAACACACCTTTCAATCGACTCGTGGTATTACTCGACTGGGACAAGTTAATTCGAACTGTAGGTGTCGGCCCATTCCGTCCGAGTTGAAAGTTACCTGGAGCCAGTGGATGTTTTTTCAGTCAGTGCCGAGAAAATATTTGGGGAGTCACGGCTAGCAGAGACGGAAACAAAATATTATGGCCCATTTTTCTTCTCCTCTGATAAATACCGGAACAGTACAGATGAGAACTACACAAGCACAGCAAACAAAGGTGATGGACGGTGTCCAAAATTGTATGATAGAAAAAGATAGAATATGCATAATAAAAGATCAATGGACGCCGCGTTAAGTATCACTCATCGCAGGCTTCGTTTGTCGTACACGTAAGCAAGCTCCGTTAACATTTACGAATTAACTGCGATTGGCTGAAGGAATGACGCAAGCGATTATTTTATATTGAATAAAGTACAAAGTGTTTACGGGCCAAGCTGAGATAACCTAGCTTTCTCTGGATATATAGTTGCTTTGTTCTAGTAACAGTATAGCTTCGTTGCTATACATTATTCTGTTACCTAGTAGTTAGTAACGGCTACAAACTATTCTGCCTTTCGTTTCGTATAGAATTGTCCTTACAGTGAGCGCGTTGCCGCAAAAGTAAAATCGGCCTATAAGACAGCAGAGAACAAGCAGCAGTCGTCGTAAATTTGTTGGTCGATTCCTGGAGCTCTATGATTACGATCATGTGCAAAAGCGGAAGAATATCGACATTGAACCTTCCAGGTGCAGCTTGGAACGGGGTGTCTTCCTTGCGTCTTCTAATGAGAATGCTACAATGCCACATCATTATCGAACCGCAAGAGGCGGTGGCGGTGCCTTTGGGAGGAATCTTCAGAGTAGGAAGCGGGGCTCCTGCTGTCGGACAAACGAGCTTGGAAGGGTCACACTGAATGCATGTAGAGGGAATTTGTGAATGAAGGCACTCAAAGAAGCTCTTTGGGTGCCCATAGAAAAAAAGGCGCGGTGGACCTACCGCGTAGTAGCTTGTTATGGCTGATACCTCCACGGTAAGCTTTCGTTGTACTGATGATCCTTAGCGTTTCGCAGAAGCTCTGTCACACATAACCACGCCTCTATCTAGGCTCTTTAGCTTAGCGCTGAGAAAAGCGCCTTGATACTCGTTCACAGGTGCCGAAAATACGTCCTTAAACAACCGATATAACACTATTACAAACAAATATTATTATCGCTATTAGCTATTAGAAAATAGGTTAACATTTGGCGCATGTCTCCAGTTCCACTCTTCAAAATAAGGCTAAACGTAATCAATAGTCGATCGGCTCGAGCCGGCTTATTAACAGTTCAGTTCAATCCAAAGATGCAGTACCCTGTATACTTTGACTGCATGCTGCCCTCGTTTGCACACACAGCTTTAAGAAACGAGACAGGCAAATCAAGACATTTAAAAAGGCTCTTCCAAGTTTTAATTGCTCTCGAGAGAATAAACAAAAATCTATATGAACAAAATATTATACACGAACACAGACATAGAGAGACATAATAACCAGGCTCTATACATCGACACATACGTCATGATAAGCCCAAACAGTTTCCAGCGCTATCTAAGTACGATAATAGCGTTTACTGCCGTGTACAGATCTGCCGATTTTTTCTTTCAATTAAAACTGGTAACAAAAACGCGTGAATTTCTGTAAAGCTGTATAATCAGGACAGGCTCAGACGGAAACATATATACCTTTATGGCACAAAATGGGTCTACCCATCCATCCATCTATCGGTCTGCTAACCTCTATTAACTGCTTCCCCTCTTTCCATCACCATGTCTCTTCGAAAATCCTACAGCAAGCAGTAATATCATAGTTTGTAATTGACAGCACTAGCACTGGCACTGGCTACTTCACCTTGCCCAAGATCCCGTAGTATCATGAAGATTTCGTTGTTTTTGTCGCCGCGTCAGCAGCTGCTACGGTATGATAGGAGCGCAAGCGACAAAAAAGCATCTGTATGATTCCAGCAGATCAAATGGAAATTAATCCCAGTCTGTTCATAATTTCTACATTATTTTCTGTTGTCGTCGTCGTCGTCATGACCGTAAGCTGTTATCGGTCAGTCAGCCGGACAGTGGCACCTGTGGCGGTATCTGTCACAGACAGAAACGCCTTTTCAGGCAACCATACTGAGCAGAACAACGTTCAAGCACACGTATGTCGACAAGATCATTGTTAGCAGGAAGGGCGCTGGCCGCTGGCCGCTGGCCGCTGGAGGAGTATCCCTTACTATTCCTCATTTAGAACAGATCTAGGTGCACTGTGAATGATCTGTTATTGTACACAAACTAAGGAATAGAGCACTAATTCGACAGATGGACGCGATCGAACGGCGTATGCTGTTATCACAATACGCTCTTCATTGCCGCTGATATTGTCTTCAACATAAATGAAAATAGGTGAAATGCGGATGGGTATAATGTATAAACTAACGGTCGCCTTATATAAAACCGTGAAAAAGAAAACAAATCCGTACTTGAGTAAAATGATCTTTTAATAGAATTATTAGAAATGTAATCGTTTTACACGCTGCAATGAAACGGTATTGAGCACCGTTAAGGCTCACGAATCTGTGCCATAGCTTAAAATATCTTAGTGGCCGTGGCGAATCCAATACTCCGGTTCCGCACCGGGTCTGGACGCTTTCTTCATACGCCAGCCATATAACGTACCGAGCAGATGCGATATCAGATCACGAACGTATAGAGTAAAAGTTTCATTTACCGTACATCACAGTGTAAAAATGAAATATTCTATTTATTCATTTAGTTACTAAAATAAAGCATTGATGCACCACTGGTACGCTAGAGGACGGCAATCTTAATTGGGATAGTGGATAGCCAGCTATCACAGCGACAAGCTCGTACGGTCATCAACTACGCGGGCAAAATGCCGCTTAAAACGTGACGGTCGATCATTTAAACTTGGCTGCCGAGCGCACGCCGAAGCGTCACCATCGAACGTCTTACTCCAACTTGGACAGAATAAAAACAGAAGATGGGGAAACTCCATAGCAACGGAGAAAAAATCGGAGATTCTTTTGGATGTCCAGCAGAAATACAGTGGTGTGTCTATCAGCACGGCAGCATATACAGAGACTGTGAACAGAAGGCGTAATTGTACCTGAAAATCGGCCCATTGATTTGCGCGCTGGAACAGTTTGATCTACTTGTTCTCTCGTTGGCCATTGCTGTCGACTCGATAAGGAGCGCCATCTTGTTGGATCAAAAAGAGTACCTAGACTTGTTGTCAGTGACAAAGACTTGTAGGAATCTATCCTATAAAGGAAGTTCCAATCCCCACCCTCTTCTTATCAGTGGATTATCTTTTCGCATATGCAGATATATCTTTATGAATAAAATGTATTATCATGACTAATAGTCCTAATTGACTTGCTTAGGCATGGTAACATTCGATCGAGGAACTGATCTACCGATAGGTCTTTCTATTTCATATAAGCTATATAACGTCCATACACAATATCTATGGATGCAATTACCGCCCGAAGATAGAACGAACCACGATAAAATCTAAGAAGGTGTTACGAAAAATAATATATGTACATTTCGTCTCCCATCATTTCATAACTTCTATGACTTGGGATCGTCCGTCCTAGCGGACGGGATCATCAAAGATGAAAAGCATTTATATATAGGCGGCCGGTAGCTATTGGCAGTACGCAACGATCGCCGGCACCTAACGCGATGCCATGTCGTGTAACATCAATAGTTGTTGGTGTAGAATCATTTTTTCTGACATGATTACCCCCGATACACAGAGGATTGCATAGCTTCTGAGGCGTGGCATCGTGCCTCGGGAAGCCACAGCCGCTGTAACAGCGGCGGCAGCAGCACCATGGCGATCCGCTAGTTTTGCCCGATCGAATTTAATTGGGGTTTTGTCTTAATCGGGTTTGTTCGCTCGCTGTCTAAGCCCTTTTCATTTTCTAGAAATTATAGGCATCGACATATCTACACACGTACACTTGGCTATTTATCTATGCGACATACGTTTTCCTTTCTCGCAGTATAATTGGTAGCGTGCTATCTTTATTGCCCACTTCGCTTTGCGATTCGCTACGTGCGGATGAATCAGCGTAGCTGAAATAATATGTCTATGCAATTGACGCTGTTCTGTGTGGCGTTTTCGGAGAAACTGTAGTTTTCGGCGCCCGGGTTCGTGCGATTAATTTCTGGGTGCTTCCAGCTATTGGCAGCAAATAACAGTTGTCATTGCGGTGGATAAGTAGAGAGATTGGGTTTCTGCTCCGCTACCGGCCTACAACAAATTTTCCATATAATGTTATTACGTATTTAAATGTCTACGATAAATAGATCAATAGGTTATAGGCGGCAAAATCCAGGCGAGCTGACCAGGCCAAAGATAGAAATATCGAAACTTACTATTCTACTGCAGATAAAAACAACGGCAGCTAAAGACATAAGTATGAATACGTAGGAAAAAGTGAACTTGAGTTCCGGGAATATTAACTGTAGATCTATGTGGCAAATTCACTGATAGTACTAACTGTGTATATGTGTACGCGCGTTGATGGTAGGATAGGAACAATGTACTCACACAGGGCCTCAAACTTAGAGAATCTATAACGTTCACCCAGTGCACATAGTCTCACTGGCTTTTCGTTGAAACGCGTTCGTTTTGCTTAAACCAGACGGATATACACTGAACATGCCACATGGTTCTGCCATCGTGACTGTCAATGGCTTCCCTCGATACATTTTTGGCACATTTTTTCGAAAAACCTTTCAACCTGCTGATTAATTCACTACTAAATATAGTTACTGCTGAACAACGTATCGTTATATCAGTACGGCGCGCGACAGGGCCGGTTAAGCATGCCCGCCAGTATATAATCCCAAGTATCGATACACAATAGAAAACGACATATTGGCGTTGAGCTGCACCCAACAATAAAGCGAGGAAAACAAATGAGTTATACTTAAGCAGGTACGATTTAACGGCTTGCAAAATAAAATGCACCCTTTGTCACAGTTCGAAAAAAACAATGAAACAGAAACACAGCTTACGTATATAAGTGTGTAAGCTACGTATTCATTAAACTCTCAGCGAGCCTTACGAATCTATGGTTAGAATACAGATGTATCTCAGGCCACTAAACTGACCCAGCTCTTGGACGCGGGCTCGTCCGTTCTTCTTGTCATCATTCGGTTCTTTTTTAGCACAGAACAATACGAAAGCGAGACAGATAACGCCCCGGCAAACTGCATCGTTAACAAGTATCTGCTCAACTTCTCTGAAAACATCATTATGCACCGCCATTATCGGACAAAAACAGTGCCACCATCAGAAACAACAAGCACTGCAATGAAAGGAACGGAGAACTACGAGACCCCGCTTCTTATTGATATCATCATCATTATTATTATTACTAGTACGCGACTATTGTCATGCAACAGTCGAATACTGTGCGAGGACAGAATATCCTTTATCGAGCGTCTATGAGTGCATTAATCCTCACGACGTCAGGACGCCCGTTAACGCTATCGTCATCGAAATCAGCGCTGCTATAAGTAATAAGATTCCTACTGCTCTACGACTCGTCATTGTATGATGACAGGTATATTGTCATTTATCAATAAATCAACTACGGCAAACGATCAGGATTAGACTGACGGAGTAACGAGACGTAAGAAGAACCCGTAATTGTCGCAGTGTTGACTGGAAGATCCTATTCGAGCGGCTTGTGCATTCTGGCAAAGCTGATAACTAGTACGTGTCTTCAACTCTGAAGCGCAACGTGTCGCGCCGGCTGGCTACGTACAGCTAAATAAACATATACAATGTTCGATTTATTGTATTATCGGGATATCATGAGGGAACAACCCATAATCACTTGCTCAAGTGTATTGTTGTATGTGACACGCATCTGGCTCGTTACCATGCTTTGTCTCTATTATGCTACACTAAGAAGAGAGCTCCCTTACCGAAATGTCTTTGTCCAAGTTCTTTTCTCTTTTCTAAAACTAAATCATAATAGACACACGTTCAAATTACGTGACGTATACAATCCGGTCAGTGATTGTTGATTAAGAAGGCTTATATAGTTCTTGTGGCGTCTGTTGCGCTCTGAATGTCTGAAATCTTTCGGTAAAAGATGCTAAGGAAGTTTGTTTTACCTAGGTGCTACCCTACTAACTGCAGGCGATTTATCTACCTTTTCATTAACTCGCGCAAGTCCAATTCAGTACGTATAACCAAATGACTATAGGCCAGTGATTGCTGTCACGGATAGGGCGCAATCAGCCCGGGGAAGACTTTCATCTTTAAACAGCCAGCCAGAAAATGAAGACACTCACGGCCGGTGCCTTTGCTGAAACCAGACAGGCGGGTTCAGCACAACTATATTTAGATAGTTCAGGGGGCAAACAATCAACTTGCCCAACCGTCGAAACAATAAGGGCTGACGAGAAGTTTTTTACTCGAACATATATATTCATTGCAGCAGTAACGCTTACTTTGTCCTATGGACGCATCCAGTCGCAATTAGCTCGAGAATGCGGTGGCAGGGAAATAATAGCGAGTTTAGTTTTGCACTTAAAGAATGACTTTTACGGTAATTAAAGTTTTACTTCTTTCCTGGCCAATGTGGCCTGAAAATCAAGTAGAAATATGGAATTTGACTCACGCTATACTATCTCGCCAATGAAGCCAGTTATAGTTTAGTATCTCACTTTTGTTGCTTCTTTCATAGTTCATAATACAAATTCCTCTGTTGCGCCAGGATGCTATTGAACATCGTATGCGCCCATATGGCACAACGCCGCCCATCGATACAATCCGCCTCATTAGGCCAACACCCTGTCCGTATGACTGAGAAGTTCTTTGTTAAGACACACTGTCAAAGTGACTATCCAGCTTAGTTATCGTTGGCAATTATGGCAGCGATTAGTGATCATGGAAAACACTTCTTTCCGTCTCTGCTGAACTCTTGCTGAACAGAAAAAGACTAGTTTATAGGTCTGTGCTAGCTTCAAAACGCGGAGGCTTCTCCAATCAGAGCCGCACCTAATGCCTTACAAACGGCTTCATTGGATCAATCAGTTTGTTGTAGGTTCCTATATTGTGGACGGTTCTGGCACTTTTGAGAAATAGTTGTAGCAACGTAGTAAATCATGTAGAATATGATGTCTATAATCGTGTCGGCGCTCGTCGAAGATTACGGGTCGTTGCATGTTGTGGCAACATAAGTTATTCACTACTGGGTGTAAACTCAACTAAATTCAAACCTATAGCTAGGACTAGCTGGCCTCGATTCGTTCGGGAGCAGGCGGTTTTTATGACCCTGACGAGGCCACTGCACAATTTACGCATCTCCCATAATCTTACCGTCAAGTAAATTACATGATAGTTCACTATAGTTGAACTTTGGTTTTGTTATTATTGTTATGTTGTTGTTATGACGTTGCATTGTAGCCGACGAATAGGTAGTAGGGTTCAACATTCGGCAACCAATTTGCCTTTCTTTCCTTTGTCCTGTCTTTGTTAATTGAATTTCTTGCTCCTGTCTATCCGAATCTGTGCTTCAGAGTACCGCTTTACACTGCAGGGAATATAGATAGATGACTGGTTACCCATGATACGGTCTACCTCAAGCATCGGTCTTCGCTGGCCTCACAGTTTCGAACCCAATATCTTCGTAAATTCCAACCCAGTCTGCCTGTCTTTACCAGTCAGACAGGTGTACATTTACTGACGGTTCTGTCGAGCGATACCGTTGCGTTTCAAAGCGAAACGCCGTTCGGTGCCGATTTAATCAGTGTTGCGGTCGAAAGCGAGTTGTGAGAGCCGAGGTGCGGGCGGAACAAAATTCGATTTAGAAACAATTAAAGGCATCCGCTATCGACAGCCGCCGTATTTGCTCCGGAGAGAATAATTGACAAGAACAACATAAACTGACCCAAAGCTAACTCAAATCTCTATCTATCGCATCTATGATATGTAATAGCAAAGCCAGTGATAAAGGCCATCGGGAATTATGGCATGCACTAATAGGCGTCAATCTCCATTTAGCGGGTGTACAACAATCCCTCTACGATTCAACGGAGCCAATGAGGCTGGTTCACGTAAAGCTGCTGCACACTAAGCCTCATGATCCAAGCTTGACTACGGATAAACAAATTCAATCGATATACTCATACGATTTTTGCAGGCTACATACGAATGAATTTTTGACCGGTCTGAAATGATCCGACGAAGAGAAGTGTGTCGTTAAAACGAAAATTGCCATATCGATCCGAACGATCGGCAACAGAAAATAGAGAAACGTTCGTTCCTGAAACGCGTTTATTGATTCATTAGAAATACATCTACGTTGCGTATGAGCTAGTCATAAGTAGGATTTGCTGATGGGTCATCGTAAAAAAATGCCTAACAACTACTCTCGGATATAATAGCCTGCTTCGGCGTATGAGAACAGTCTTGTATTGCGACGCAATGAATACGATCATTTTCCAATATAATACACACACGGATGTCTTTTGAAGACAACTACTATGTATGGACGATGCAGCCTTCGATTGCGGTCTGAGACATGACGCTCGCGGGCTCTCCAGCGTAGCTACTTTTCTTTTTACCAATGTTAATAATTGGGATTCTCACGAAGGCATATTAGCTGGACTTAACATTTTAGTCTCTTTCATCGTATTCCGTTCATTCCGACAATTTTATAATAGATGCAGTCAGGTAGAAAAACGGGTCAATGAACAATCAATTTCCCTCGAGAAGCCTATGGTTCAACACTTTAAAGTATAGATGTCTTAATCGGGAAATGGTCCCCACATGAGCAACAGATTCCCTGTTGATTTTCCCTTTTCTCTTTTATAAAACTTAGGAATTCACTATGTTCGGACAAGGCTTTCGGATTTTTGTGGGCTTAATTCTTCTATTTAAATAAATGTTTCATTAATATTCCTTAGATACGCACGGCAAAATTGTATCTCATTTTCAGTCTATCGCCGCAAACTTATGTGTGGGGCCAATTGTCATCTTCATCCCGACGAAAACGTGCCACGATTACAAGGATCGCCAACAGTCCTTTTCGAGCCAGGGCCCTGCCAGGTCGAATGCATCATTCAAACTTTTATCGAGCCTTCGTTGAACAGTGGGTAGCAGTGAGCGTTCTTTCGCTTGCAGGCCTGGACTATACGTCAATGCAGTCGCAGCGAAGGGAGATCGAAGGAAAGATTCGACCCAGGCAGGCCAAATCCACGAGCGAACGTAATGGTAGGGGGTCGTATTCAAAACAGTTTGCCTCTTTACTAGCACCAGTATCGGGGGTTCTGCCTGTCGACGGAGTCAGAAGTTTCATTCACCATCGTAGTCGGATCGCACCGGTTTACTTTCCGTCACTTGCAGACACACTTCGTCGTCTTTCTGTGACAGAGCTACTTACACAAAGGGTTGATGTCAGTCTCAGCTTTGGAGAAAAGGTTCGTGGCCTGAAACGGCGGAACGGCTGAGTACTCAGCAGCGAGGTCGGACTACGAAAATATTTTTTTTTCGCCTGAGAGTGTTGAGGAGGACTAATGTCAACTGATGACTAAAAGGCACTATAGATAGACGAACAAAAATCGAGTGGAGCTATAATTGAAGAGGTAATCTTCTACGACTGAGGCAACTTTATCGTGGGGAAGCTTTCGATCGTTGAAGTACTCCACAGAGTGCCGACATGATCTGATCGAAAGATGGGTAATGATAAGCGAAGTTTACGCAAAATGAACATCTCGTGTATTCAACGTGAGACACTCGTAAACGGAGCGTTAGGTGAAGGAGCTGAAATCTGAAGGGCACTAGCTAATTGAATCTCAGAGTATAAGAGCGCATCTTTATTAAAAAACGCATTTACCATGACTGCTTGTTGGTTACGCGCTCTCGACAAATAAACATTTACCAGTGGTGACTGCTAGAATTTGAGTGAAATCGAATCGACGGTACAAGTGGAACCTCTAGCTTAGCCAGAACGCGGACAGAGGTCGATATGGAATATATTGAGCGCCTTCTATTACGAAAGGGGGCCGAAGATTAAATGTTGGTGTCATTTTGCTAATCCCCTAGTGTTTACGCTGATTGTTTTATCTAAGCGCACAAATATGTGCTGCAAGGTTCTTTCTTGGATTAGCCACGTTGCGTCAGATTCGCTAATAATCCATGTTTGTTCAATAAAAACGTGTCCTCCTTGAGTTTCCACTCACAGCCCAAACCCTCGTGTCTTTTGCGGTCCGCAAGGACATTTCCGTTAGTGAGACAGGATCTTTGCGCCCTCATTGGTGAGCAGCTACACTTGGTCATATCTGTCCGCACTCGTTAGTACAGGCAATCCCCAACAGAGATCACTGCTTCGTAGTCGCCCCATATCCGGGCTTAGTTTTAGCGGTACGGCTTTCAGTGATGCTGAAGCTTGCTTTCGACACATTCTAATCGAGCCGTCTCCCAGATGCATAAGCACTTGAAAGCGTTTAGCATCATCGAAGGCGCGCTGCCGAGGACAATAGCAACAATAATCTATAGAAATAACAATTCGTAGCACCACCCTTCTCGATGTGTCGTTACTGAAGTATCCCAACGCAGTCCTCTACAGCTCCGAAATAGACCAATCTTCGTAGTGCGCTGGGTTTGGATTAGCTTTTTGAGGTTTTAGGTCGAGCATCGAAGCGCTGGCTGTGCTGAAGCGTTCGTTGACAATCCGTTTGTTCAAGTTGTTATTATTATTATTATTATTGAAGACGAAAGACATATTACTACTGGATGTATAATATTTAGCCCGTAATACGCATATCAAGTGAGATGTCATCAACAGCCGTGGTCAATAATAGCATCCCGTTTAGTATCAGATTTTAAGTTGCATTAACTTAAGGATGTGACGGTGGATCCCTTCGAAAAACGATCTGCAGTAATCCGATGGTCCGGTGACAATCGTAGCGTGAGCTGAAGTTGTGAGTACTACGGTGTTATTTTTCTAAATAAAAAATTGACCGTAACAATTCTTTGGAAACAGCTTTAATGCAAGTAAGTGCCCGCCACATCTGCGAAAATGAATCAGGTCATAAAGTGTATGCTCAGACAGACTATTATTTGCATATTGTATGCATCTGTACACGCAACATAATATCCAAATGGCTACTGGGAAGGGTTTATCTTATTGTTTTAATATACGATAATTTCTAAGATATAAATATGTATAGTATGATTCACAGCCAGCCTTGCGTCACTCTATACAGGCATTGAAACTGATGACTGCAGTACGTTTCCGCGCTTCAGATATATCGACATCAGCTGTAACGTGTAGTATCCAACCCAGTTGTTCCTTAAAGTCTACCGCAGTTTCCTTGCAGAAGACGTGTAGCTCTAAGCTTCTATATTCCCAAAGTCTCGAATCTCAGCGGATGGCAGGGGTATCCTGCACAGCAGTGTTTCTTCAGCTTAGTTTGCTCTGGCAAAGTCCTGGCATCGCAGCACCACAGTCGAAGAGGGGTATGTAAGAAGTTACTGTCAATCATGGTAGAACCCTAAAACAATACCTTCCTTCGCTGATAAAGGTTAAGAATACGGTCGCTTGGTTAAGCCCCATCATCTCTATGTGAGCTGGGTAATTCTTTAATGCAGAGAATCTAGACTAGCCTGAAGCTCTGCCGCAAGTGTCGACAACTTAGAAGTATCCAGAACTCCTTTATACGCTCTTGACACAAGACAGCCTATGCCGCCTATATACGTTTGCTAACTATACTGACACATCAGATGAACTACCGATGCGCATACCGTTATCATCGAGAAGTGCTCTAGAAGGGATCCGTAGGGAGTCGTTCTCCAAGCTACCCGAACACGTCCAGGGCACTACCTTGGTTTAATACTCTCTGGAGAAGCTCTCTCATCAAATAAGGGGCCGTACAGTCAGCATTCGCTGCGCGAATGTTGGCTGTACGGCTTCAAACATGGCCATTTCTTAAGACTATTAATATGATTACGTGATCCGATTGCGAGGAATGGAGAAACGTACTGAGACGGTCTGCCAGCGTTCCCACCATGAGGTGAGGTGCTTGTGGAACTCCAAAGCGTTTTTGGGCCCGCGCATAATCACAATCACTACGCACATGCTGAATCTTTATGGATGGTACAAACGAAACAGGCCGCTTTTAGGAAATGCAGACTGAGATTCAATATTGAATCTTTTTATGTATGGGGTTAGCTCTGAATGAAGAACTTCTCGTATTAGAAGCACGCATTATTAAGTTAACGCTTAGGCAGTAGGAATCTGGCAATTTGAGAGAAGTGATCTAACATCAGTTTTTTCCGCTTTTTGGAGGCATTCGAGAGTGGGGATTTTACGTATTATGAGATTGACCTCGAGCTCTATTTCGGTCGCTGGGATTAGAACCGTAAAGGTGTTTCGTAGCATCACACCAAAATCCACCTCCAGCGTACCGCCGTCTATGTGCGGCATTTGATGGTGACTCCAGAGACTGCACAAAGTCCTTCGTGGTATGACAACAGGAGGGCGTTTTGAGAAAATTTTCCCGGCCGATTCCGACACAAATGGCGTGCCTTCCTAGACGCAAGTCAGACAGCAACGGTAAGTGAAACTAATAATACCGAAATCCATAGGAATATTAGACTCGACAGCATGAGGTCATGATTACATTGAACGCGTTCTTGAAATACAACTTGATAAACTCAAAAGTGTAAGTTTGCATCGACTGCCTCAAAGGCTCTAGCCACACATGTCGCAGCGTCGAGACCATTTTCCTGTCTAGATCCTGATCGTTGAGGCCAGAATGTACGAGGCTTTCTTTTCGTTTGTTCCTACACACCCTTCTAGACGCTGTTTCCCAAGCAATGGGACAAGCAATATGTCTAAGAACTCCATCCTTAAATGTGGGCAAACGGATGCCACGCAGGAACGACGGGACCGCTTCCTTCGAAAACTCCCATCGGAGAATATCGGCAATCTCGACTAACAAAACTGTAAGCTTCTGAGCCAGGATTGTTAGAAATTATCCAGTGAAAAAGATCGCATGTAATATTGCTTTAGTACACTTATATGATGCTTAGGTTTTGAAACAACTCATTTTTGTGGTAAGGGAATTGCGCTCTTGACAAGCCGTTCGTTGAAATTTCAGATGATTTAAGTTCATCTGTACGATAAGTTAAGGCTCATCGGTATGATACATAGTACCTCACTGCCGGTAGTCGAAATGGATACGTAGATTCCAATTTGAAGCTGTTTTAAGCCTTTTAGAACAAGTGGCGTAGTCACAATAACCGTAGACTGACCGCACTCGCTAAGTTCTTCGGGTCCTGTTTCGCCTACGGCCAATTAACACACCTCGAACTCGTCTAGCATATCCACTTATCTGAAGCCTAACAGCCTATTATCGGTTCGCCTTCAGTAGTAAACAGAATCAAACAGCAATTTAAAATAAATTCAGCTCACGGGAGTTACGAAAATGAAGGTCGTAAGGCATTTAAAAGAAAATGCCGAACAAGGGAAGGGATCTTCTATGCTGCTACTGCCTAGCTCGGCTTCTGACGAATTTGTAACCGATCCGATATCGAAAGGTCGGTTGCTGGGCGAATCGAGTGAAGAGGGTAGAAGTTCATAGGTACGACGAGACGTCAAAAAGTTTCTCATTATTCATGCCGGCAACCCCGTCCATATTAAGTTGAAACAGGTTATGGTTACGCGGTAAAATCTGATTAGTTACAAACAACCCTCTTTTCTTTCTCCAGGAAAGATTCGTCGGTTTCATGTAGCTAATAATTGCCGCTGATTGAATGTTCGGTCTCGTGTTTATAAATAAAACGATCCGGGCACGTTAAATGCTAGTATGTATTTGAAAAAAAGGGGGACAAGTCGTAAGTCCGATCTAACAAGGCAAGCCTCAGCGTCAAGCTGATACTTTAAAAAGTTTCAAAAAAAAAGGAACGAGCTCTTTCTTTTTTATCAATCTCTGTTTCAAAATATTGCCCTATAGTTAGACACGATCTTCTCGCAAGTCTTACCTCCGCTTGACATTGCGCTGGCGAACAGTTTTCACCAAGATCTTAGCTGAAATGTTAAGGCTATAAATTGAAGTTGACGTTATGCAATTTTGAATATATAGCCAATATATAGAACATATAGCCACCGATTGCATAGCTGACAAACGATTATCAACCAGATGGCAACGCCTTTGATTTAGCTATTCTCCAAGACGACCTGCAAAAATATATTCATCAATTAGGCTTATGGTAGCTTTTCTACACAATGATATTCGTTTACTTTGAGCTAATCATGCGGAGTGAGGTTCATTAGGCGGCGTGCAGGAGACAAGCTCCTCATCGGTAGACGTGCTCAGGAGTATTTTCGTACGACGGTCATGGCTTTATTATCAGACCCACAATTTATAGCCGTTTGCAACATGCAGTTATAATACACTTTGATGAACAGCTGACTTTTTTTACCTACTGGTTGACTCGAGCTAGAGCAATAGCAAAAATCTGTTAACATTGTCTTAAAATGTTTCAGCTAGATTAGGGGTCCGTTCCGTTATCGTCCAATGAAATGCAGCGACCGCAGAACGGTGCTTTCCTTCCCAGCAGTACGGAGCCATTGACTTTTCAATTCGCAGCAGTGGGTAGTTAGATTTAACGCACATTAACATCTAGATCCGATGCAATTTCGAGTGGCTCACCTAGTTAGGTTAACCGGTGGCCTCTTTCGACCTTTGCCAACGCGGCATGTGTGCCTTTTGGGCCTCATCCAACAAACGGAAATGCAATAACGTCTTAATTGTTGTCCCATTGCGGTGTAAGCACCACTGCAGCTAGTAGGTGTTAAAGTACGTTGCCTTATTTGCCATTCGAACGACATCGGTTTGTTAGGCAGAGCAGAGAGGACCAGCGTAAGCCGATTACTTTGCCAAACCGCCGCTTGAGCAGGTGTTGCGGCACAGGCGTAGCGTTTGCCCCATTCAACATTTCCTACCTATAGCTCGACATATTTCGTATGTAGATGGCGCGTTTATCAGTTTTCATCTGTAATAAATAAATAGTGAAATATTTCAACTAAACATATGCGATCCAATTCCCACTCGTCGGTTGCTTGAATCTTTAAAATAAATCTTCCCTGTGTTTTATTATGGGATATGCGCTTTGCATAGCATCGACTAAGTAAACCCCTCTGGGGGTTTCATAATTTACCCGAAACGGCCTGCTAAGCGGCATATTGTTCCTGTACACCTGCGATTTGCTCTAATTTCTAGTAAGATGGCGGGCAGAGTAGCGCACATATTCGAAATCCAAGAGATTTGTTGGTCCGAAGGATCGAGTCCCGAAAAATGTGTAGAAAATTTTCCATCACTTTTTGCACATTACACCATTTTCCATCAGAGATTGCTAGGGAATCTGCTTTCCTTACTCTCTCTCTCTCTCTCTCTCTCTCTCTCTCTCTTTCTCTCTCTCTCTCTCTCGCCCTCTCATTGATTCATACACATACAGAAGTACGAAGTGGCGGTACTGATAACCTTCACTCCGGTAAAGTAGCTAACAGCAGAGTTGCGTGATAATTTAATGAAAATGTATCTGTCTACGAAGTTAGCGGCATAATAACGAGGTGTGTATTAAGTACCGGGAGTCGAAACAATCCCTACGCTAGGAGGCTACAAGCGTTTGGATGAAAAAGGGACGGACGTAAAAGTAGGAACATTTAATGTTTAGCTGCTCAACTCGTAACTACCATCTTGGAATATATTTTGTTGATGACGCCTACGATTTCCAGATACGCTTATAGTTTCCATAGCTTTAATAGTAGTTTCCGCTTATAGTCCAGGTACGCTAACCTTGGTAGCTTCCCTCGACACACGTAACCAGAACTGTTTAGCAAAGTGGACCCCAAGGGTTGACCTGCATCTTTGTTTTACACATTAGCCACTTCCCTAGAGGATCCTTAGCACAGATTAGATTGATAGCAGTTCATTTAATTTTAAATTCTATAGGCAAATACGATGCTGTATTGTTCAATGAAGAACCAATACATAAATGAGGATGTCACTTTTCGACCTTTTTATATATAATATTGGAGATTGTTCAAGACTATCTCGGTGGCATTTTAATTGGTCCCTCGAACATATCAAAAGATAGACTCGACTTGACCTTTTTCTTAAAAACTTTTCGATTAAATGTTCAGTCATGTTCCTGACGAGCTATTCGGGATACATAGGAAACGTGGACGTCATGGTTAAAGACCGCGTCGTACACCGAAACAGAACGAGACAGAGAGAACGCGTAAACTCAGCGTAGACCGAACTCCCATTACGACAGTGTGGTTTTGCTCAGGGAAGCAGATTAAATATATAGATACAAAAAAAAAACTCCTTAGTCCATTACACTTCAGCATACTGTGTCCACTTTATCGCAGCAAGTTTTTAAGTTTACAACAAAAAAATTGGCCACGACTCTATGCTCTATTTCGCAATAACTTAATTCAAGTCAACTTCTTCCAATAGCTGTGAACCACTACCAGGCCAAAATAAAAAGCTAATTTTGTTATCGGCCTCCTCTACATATAATTGTGCTCTATTTGCTTAAAACACTTTAGCATTAGCTTAGTGTACTGTAGTAACTAAAATATAGAAGGTATGCTCTTCGTTACTCTGTGCACTCGGGGCAAATAGCGGATCTGTAGGCATCGTAGTGGCTAGCCGTCTCGGAGATCTTTGTCTAGACTCATGTCTCTAAGATGTCTTTTTTTGAAGTCCCTCTCGTTGGGAAAACGATTTGCCGATAGAGAGTAAATAAAGTTTCATACTATATTTTTTCAAGCTTGTTCCATTGAAGCCATCTTTAATCCTTTTTTCCTAAAAAAATATCTGTTGTTACAGTTAACCTCCCTGGCACCTCTAGGCGTTTGAACCTCGTTATCAGATTCTGAGACTCACGGCGTCTGTGCTTCGTTTTGCAGCCATAGATTCCTGTTTGAGCTGATCGAAGTGGCGCCAACAGCGGTGCGCTGCCGCTTATATATCTAATAACACCGAAAAGAACGAGAGGTTAGGGATACAGGTGATCCGCTTCTTAACTTCGGTAACTTAGCGTCTTGCCCTTAGTTAGCCTATCAGGCTGAGGACAATAGCGTATTGATTCAAGATAGGCGACTCACAGCTGACGATTTTACTGGCCAGTTCGAATGAAAGCTTTTAAGTGATAATCAAAGCAGTGAAGTACCCATAATCTCAGCAAAATACATCTCACCTAGCCTAAAACTGCGTTTTTTCTTTACTAGATTGGAGCGCCTAGGTAAAACTTACCACGCAACCATAGCTCCATATAATATTGTGAAAAAGTTCAAAGTTGATTACTCTAACGATTTGCGCTGAAGAAACGAGAGCATTCTGCGGTATATAACAACGTTTTGTTAACCTTAATTCTAAGCTCGGAAAGTTAACCAAACGCATGAACATTAAGCCTCACGATAATAAACATCAGGGCTGTTTGTACAAACCGACTTATTTGTTCAGAGCGAGAAGATCAAATCTAAAAAGGTGCAAATTCGCAGGGTATCGGGAGTGACTCTGCGCAAAACCAACAAGAAGGGCTAAATGTTCTTAGTATTGAAACGTAGGTTTGCTTGTTAACGGTTGACCAGACGGACGAGTTGGAGACGCTGGAGGACGAACGCAGTGGCGATTTTGCCGCATCCGAGTTAGTGTTTATTTATCTGTTAGGGCCGCTGAGCACTTCCCTCGTTCAACTTCAGCTCATAATGAGCCAATAGTTGTTTAGATCTGTTTGCGCTGAGTCCCTTGTCGTCTTCACATTTACAGCTATTCGCTAGCCGTCACAAGGACTCCGTAAGCCGTCACAGCGCCAGTTAACTCGGTGACGGCACGTCGAATGTTTCAGGCAGGCCGACGTCGGCAACAATCAAATTTCTTTGAAATGTCTTTCAAAACAATTGTTCGGTGCCAATGCTATCTTTAGGCTCTAGTTTTCTTTATCTGTTTGGCCGCCCGGCAAAGACTCGTTGTGCACCGATCAGGGATATTCCTCGGATGTTTTGAACTTGGTCGGCATAGCAGTCAGCGTTGCATGACGAAGCACGAGTCTCGTCCGTCAAAATCTGTGTTGATTGACGATCGCTTCCCGTGCCGATGCTCTTGAGAGCTTGAAAGGCCCACGACCGCAAAAACAGTAGCAGCAGTTATGGCGGCGTGAAAACAGCGGCGGAATTTCCTGCACCTTTTTTTCTTCGTTTACTGGATCTCGTTCTCAGTGCTTGATTCAACCGAAGGCGCCAGCCGCAAAAATTAATGTCTACTTCTTTCTACCAGCACTAATGTTCTCGTTGTACGCTGTTGTTAGCCTTAGTCCAATCAAGGGCGTGTGTATGTTCGGTGAAGTATTTGACACTTTGTGGCTGTTTTATCTCGACAACGCGAGTAGTTAAGGTAAAGTGTTTCGACTACCTCCGGGTAGCCGACGACGTGCGCTCCTTGTAGCTCTTAAATGGCACACATATATTTTCGCTGTCCACTGAAGGCTTATAAATTTTATATTATATAATATTTTGCTATTATCCCGCTATCACATTATGTAGTAGGTAGGTAGTTCAAATATCCCCTACAATATGAGGTTATTCACAGGTGGATTTAAAATGTATCGACAGTTCAGTAGCTCGATTGTCTAATGTGATATAATGATTGGACTGGCGAACTTGCAAGGAGGCCGATACCGGCCAATGAGTCACCAGGCCGCTGGAGAGGAACAGAGACGTATCGAAAGAAAAGGCAATTGCTTGGGTTTCCGAAGAAATCCGCATGAGTTTACCATGTGGTGGACTGACGCTAACCTGAGGTGGTGGATCGGACCCTATATTTATCAACAAATTCACCTGATAATTATTAGAAATTTGTAAATTTTTTCATGAGCATTTGTTATTCGATATAATTCGCGTTATCAGAACAACGCCGCTATTCAGCCGCGCGAATCCATGGTAAAATGTTTTGCTATTCGCGTGATAGTCAATCCTGGACTCGGGATGCGTGACAGACTGCTAGAAACCTCCACCTAGAAATCTTTGTCATTCCTTACCGAATAAGAGACGCTCGGCTGATAATTTGAAGTGCGAGATTGTGGGGCTGATCTACCTGTCTGCTTCGTCGCGTTCCGTAAGACATTAGAGCATGTCAATGGTCCAATACCCGAAAAGCAACGCAGTGTGTACGTTCACTCTGTGCTTTGTTTGAGCCTAAGTAAATACTTGTACTCTAAGTATAGTTAGCAATGTTGTCGCCGAAAGTGCTCGCTCTGTTCAAAGCGGCTCTCGCAAACGACAAAAAATTATTGAACGAGCTCGCTGATTCTAACGTCCTAGAATAAAGGACTTTCCTTGTTGAGAAGCGTAAAGTTCGCTCTGAAGTGCGCCAACGCACGAAACACTAAATGAAATTACTAACATTACTTCAATTAAATTTAGTTTAATTTGTGACTTGAGGTCCAGTTAAAAAAAAACACTCAGATAAGTTTACTTCGAACACTCTTCGACGAAACGTATTCAATTTTTTTCAACGATCATGAAGCAACACTGGATTTTCCTTCTTCGGTCGGTGATCGCTTTTATACAAATTGTTCCATGTTTATTGTTGGGTTTTTATCGGTTAGTGTCCGCCAAAGTAGATTAGACATCTCGTGCGGTCTCTATCAATGAACATCGGACATCAAGAAGATCTGCACAATGAAACTAGGCAACACCCGCTCAACGGCGCTGCACTTTCCTTTTGATCCTTCTCGCCGCGCCGATCCTCTCCCCATGGGAGAGGGCTGCTGCACAAATCTAACAGAGGCACCCAACGAGTTGGACCAAATCCCCGATCAGTTCTTGACTGAGGTCCGTTCTTGAGGGCTAGCTGATCTTCGTCATAGAGTTCCCGCTGATGTAAACAGACTAGGGTCTCTTGTATGAAGATTTAATTTTCGATGGAAAGATTCCGTTTGTTGAGTATGCATGTTAACGTATTTGCCGAAGATTTGCTATCTGCCTAGCTTAAAGGACATGCGCATAGCAGGATATTGTGCTGTGTTATGCCGTGTAATGACCATTGGATAATAATATGAACTTAAGGAAAGAACCTGACTCGACTACTGCCATATTTGAGGATGATCGAAACAACAAGCAGATTTATGAATACACGTGCAAGTTCGGTCATGAGTGTCCAGGACACCTTTTCCATCGGCTGTGCCAGCATATGGACAATCCTTTGGCTCGCATTTCTATTGGCGGGGTGCTGCGAAGCGCGTTATGTACGCCCAGAAGACTGCACATGGGAACCGGTAGCCGATGCTGCCGGCGTTTCGATCGCGTGCAGTGTACGAACTCTACAAGCCGGAATAAACCCTACAAACTTCTCGCTAATTATGCCAGCTCATACTGTTCAGCTAGCTGTCATTTGTGGTGATCAAATATTGCAGAGTGAGCTGGCGAACAGCCTTTTCGTGCACTTGTACGGATTGCGCGAACTTTCCATCGAGCACTGCAACCTTGCTCACTTGCCATCAAAAACCTTCGAAGGCTTATTAGACCTGAAGAGATTAAGTGTGAAAACATTCAACATTAAAAGGGGCCGTTTCTCCTTGCAAGTATCACCCACAGCTTTCAGTCCGCTTAAAGCGATCGAAATGATTGATTTGAGCGAGAACAGTATCGATTTACTACCTCACACGTTGTTTTGTGGTTTGGAACATTTACGTTTTGTGAATCTTTCGGGAAACGCGTTCCATGACAGTGCTAACTTAGGTTTATCCTCAAAATCGCGTTGTAGGCCAAATTTTCGCGGGCTAGATGTTACGCGTAGTAAACTAAAGGTTCTCTCAACGAGAGGCCTCGAGACGCTAGTAAGCCTTGAAGAACTGCGCATGGAACGCAATCAGATCGCCAGAATTGACTCTGATGCTTTCAGTGGACTCGCAAAACTCACACGACTTGACCTGTCGCATAACTCTTTTTCTACATTGCCTTCCAGACTTTTTCAATCTACGTCGAAGCTGGCCGAGCTCTACATGCGGAACAACTCTCTCAATGCATTGCCATCCGGCCTGTTAGCTGGACTCCGTGAGTTGACCCTACTCGATCTGGCACATAATCAACTTTCAGCGTTAGGATGGCTACAGAGTGCCCAAGACCTCGCGCAACTCGCCGTACTGGACCTCAGTTATAACCGACTTACACGTCTCAATGCTAACGTGTTTACTGCTCTGAGCGAGTTGCAAACTCTCCAACTGCAAAACAATCTCATAGAGCTCATTGCGGACGGTACGTTTATCCAACTTAACAATTTACAATCGCTGGTGTTGAGTCACAACCGATTGAAACGGATAGGTTCTCGTATGATTGGGGGACTAAACTCTGTAACGACACTACACTTGGACGATAACCGGATCAGTGAAGTCTCTGATGATACGTTCGCTAATATGACTATGCTTCAAGAGCTCAATTTAGCCAGAAATGAACTTATAGCTACACCGCTCATTGTGTCATCGCTCAATATGCTGCGAACGCTGGATTTATCGGACAACAAAATTAATGACGTGGTCAATTTTTCGTCTCAAGGTCTAGGCCAGCTTTATGCCTTAAATCTAATGGGCAATAGGATCGGCAACCTCAGTCGAGGTGTTTTTAGCAGGTTGCCTTCAGTTCGTATTCTCAACCTAGCCAACAACAGGATTCAGACAATCGAGCAGGAAACGTTTGACGATATGCCGGGCCTCCATTACCTCCGACTAGATTCAAACGTGATTGAGGACGTTAACGGATTATTCAGCAACCTGCATGACTTGATCATGCTCAATATCTCCGTAAATCGAATACGCTGGTTTGACTATGCGCTTGTGCCTGTGGGTCTTCAGTGGCTGGACATCCACGACAACCAGATTGAGGCTCTTGGCAATTACTTCGACCTTGAACAAAGCCTCAAACTTCGCACACTCGACGCCTCCTACAACAAACTGACCGACTTAGATTCGTCGTCTCTACCAAATGGAATTGAAATAGTCTTCCTAAAGAACAACAACATCAAACTAATTCAGCCATTCACCTTTCTCGGGAAACACAACCTGACCCGGGTCGATTTGACCAGCAACCAATTGAAGGTTCTAGAGAAACCGACATTCCGACTGAGTGAAGTATCAACACGTCGACCACTACCCGAATTTGCTATCGCAGGCAATCCATACGTGTGCGATTGTAACATGGAATGGCTACAACGTTTACATAACCCCACGGCACAAACTAGCTCCGATACTAACTCGCTCCGCCAATATCCACGGGTAATCGATCTGCATAGCGTCGAATGCGAGCTAACCTTCTCGAAAAGTTTCCAAAAAATGCCACTGGTCAAGGTGGACTCGTCACAATTTCTGTGCCCATACAAAAGTCACTGCTTCCCACTTTGTCACTGCTGTGATTTTGATGCCTGCGATTGCGAGATGGTCTGTCCCGCTAACTGTAGCTGCTACCAGCATCAGACGTGGAGAACCAACATCGTCGACTGCAGCTCACGCAGTCATCTTTACAACCCGAGACAGCTGCCTATGGAGGTGACCGAATTGTATCTTGATGGCAACAATATACCTGAGATCAGCAAACATTCGTTCGTAGGCCGGAAAAATATGCGAGTTCTATTCCTCAACAGCTCGAACATCGTGACGGTACAGAATCGTAGTTTTGCAGGCTTGCACGAGCTGCGAGCACTTCATCTCGAGGACAATCGGATTTCTGAATTGCATGGTCATGAGTTCGATGATCTTGACCGACTCAGGGAATTATATCTTTCCAATAACCAGCTTAAGCATCTGAGCAATATAACATTTACCCGATTAAAAAATCTAGAGATACTCCATTTAGATCGAAACTATCTGGTCGAAATCTCCGTGTGGAGCTTTCAGTATAATACGCGTCTGACAGAGATTCGTCTGGCAAGAAACCCTTGGACCTGCGATTGCCAGTTTCGAATGGACTTCAGTCAGTTCCTGTTTAATGAACGCGGTAACATCGCGCGCGATCTTTTTGATCTCTTATGTGTCTACAATGAAACGAAAGCATTACCATTGTGGGAGCTGAACGTGACTGAATGCTTTAGCCCTTCAGAAGCGACGTCATTGGTCCGATCGTTCCACATTCATCGTGTCGAAGATCTGGTGCCTGCCCTCGTCGTTCTTGGCGCCGTCATCCTTCTATCAATGGCAGTTACGGCGGGAATCGTCTACCGTCGCAAGTTGAGCGTATGGTTTTTCAGCCGCTATGGAGTTCGAATGTGTCACCGTAACCCAATTGAAGAAGAAAAACTCTTCGATGCTTTCGTGTCGTATAGTAAAAAGGATGACGCCTTTGTGGCACAAATTCTAGCTCCAGCATTGGAGTGCGGCAGTCCGCCGTATCGGCTGTGTTTACACTATCGAGACCTGTCAATGGCTGGGGGCTACCTAAGCGAAGCTATCCAAGAGGCTGTCGAGAGTTCCCGGCGAACGATTGTTGTCCTTTCCGAGCACTTTCTTAAAAGCGAATGGTGCCGTTACGAGTTCAAGACAGCCCATTACGAAGTGCTGTACAACAGTAATCACAAACTTGTCGTTATTTTCCTCGGCCGTGTGTCCTATCGTGAACTAGATGCCGACATCAAAATGTGGTTGAAACGGAGTACGTTCTTACACTGGGGTGAGAAGAACTTCTGGGATAAATTGCGCTATTCTCTGCCTGATGCACGCCACCGTAAGGTTCAACGCTCGGACCTAAACTCAGTCACCGTCCATATCTGACAGTCACAGTTTCAATTTTGGTCTAGACAATTTGGCAATCCATAGGACACGTAATGATCTTTTATGCGCTCTTACGATCTCGGCATTTAGGCTCATGTTACCACTTTTTTAAACGAACAGGACTTCCCGAGGATCAGTTGTAGGGAAGGCGGTAGGAAAAAGTCCATAATAGGAAATATAGCGAGTAAATAATTCAAAATCATAGATTAAGTATCAATACTAACGCATTAAGGCCAACACTGTATTTCGAGCTGTTGACGATTGTTTGGTAAAGGACAAAAACGACGACGACGACGACGACGACGACGATGACGACGACGACGACGACGACGACGAGAGAGAGAGAGAGAGAGAGAGAGAGAGAGAGAAACTACGGTACGATTGCAACCCTCTGTCGACTTATGTCACCGTAAACTAAGTCCTAAAAGCTATCAATGAATATGAAACTAGGCCAGTAACGGGAAATCAATGAAAACAAGTCAAATGGTGCGAACACTATAGAGTGCGCAATGAGCCATTGAATGAACTATAACAACAGGTTATTTTTTTAGTTTACTTCCACGTCGGTTGGTATGTACACATTTGTAAATACGCAGACAACTAGAAATAATAGAAGGATGTGGTCGTTTATGTAAAAAGTTCTTCGAAGAAGTTATGTAAAAATGATAGTAATCAATTACGATAATACATGGTGATAATGAGTAGTATGACATGCAAGAAGCAGCGTCCAACTGCGGAGATCTGTGATAGCCTATTGTTGTAAATAGCCTGAAATGTAACCTATCAGAATGATCCAGGATCATCGTTCTAGGCACGGTAGTGACCAACAATGAATGAAGGTGAATTATTTATTCGGAAACCCTGTATACAATATTTATTTGAAGAGATTTAGAAAAAGCTTCTGTGACTAAACGGACAATGTTGTAATGAATCATCATGAGCATGGCTGAAATAGTTTGTATGTCATTAAATTATAGAGGTTGCGATGCCTTCGTGTTGTTGCCGAATTATCTCCGCTACTGAATTTTGCTCCTCGTTTTCATTACTTCGGTTAATTCCATAAACAGGATCAAATCCATTGTGCGCCATCAATCGATGTTTGGACTACGCCAGGCAGTGTGCTATGTTAATGCTTGCAGAAGAGTTTGCTTTTCCCAGGCAAAAACAGACTTTACCTCACGGCGCGACTTTTTCCTTCAATGATTAACTCGTTTTTGGGATCCCGATCCGTATTAGTCAACAACGTTGGAGTGAACATTTACAAACAGGACAAGTTTGTCTGTGTTTAGAGTGAAAAAGAAGGAAGACATCGACGCTTGAATATACGGATATTCAACTCATAAGGCGTTAAATACATAATTTCTATATGAATTTTTACAAACTATGTCATTAAAATGAAATGTTTTTGTCGCAGCTAGAATGAAGGAATTGACAGGACGAAGAATAAAACAGGCCGAGAATAAGTTGTGACCTGAAAAAGAGTCTAAGTATTCTACTATTTATTAGTAATTTTGATATGTTCTTCTAACCAGGTAGGGGTATTTTACTGTTTAGAAATTAGTATTCGATTACCGTTGAGTTCTCTGAGTGGGAACTAGTTAAGAAATATTTTATCGCAATTTACATTTTCCGTCACCTGACAACCATTGCACATTATGCAAAGTAGGAAATTTCGGACAAAAATTTACACTAATTCCACCCAAAGTCGTTCAGATAATCATCTGATCCAGCCATGTTTTCGGAGGTACCTTTTGCTTGAAACTTACGTTTACAGCTATGCAAGGTCTATTTCTTTTTCATCCAAGAGTATCATTGAAATACATGATTTGCCCCTCACAACATATTCAATAACTATCTAAGGACACCTAGTGGACATGAGAGGAAAACATTGCTTCCCTAAATTTACAGATGTGGCTACACCCCTGCGATACCGGTAGGTCGGCACAATGTACCAATAAGTTTTAGTTTTCCGTGCAGTTGCAAAGGACAGTTGGCGATACGTGTTCGTTCAGTTTTTGACAAGGTAAGGCGACTCAACTTCCTAAGTAATTGTGACCTCCGACAAAAATTTGTCCCTTCCGTGCCGTCTGTGCATTTTGAGCGGTAAACCACCAATGAAACCGAAATGCTATTCAGCAACTAAGAAGATTGCGGAGAAAGCTTCGTCTCCCGGTTGGTGCGCTTATTCGCAAGACTCGATTGCTCCTTTACTAACCCGACCCAGTTGTGTGCATGTCAAATCAAATTATTAGGCTCAAGGTTACAGAGTGTGCTGATATGCAATGATAGAAGCATCTTTCCGCCCATATTTCACTCTGTTTGAGCGGTAAACTCCCCTGCGTTGCTACTTACCCATCATCTATGTGGGTCTAGTTTGTCGCCTCGCCTCATTTATAGAACCCATTTTGTAGATTTTAATAATGAGAGCGACTAATTTTATTCGATTTTTCGAACGTCTTTACATTCTCCTATGATACGTTGTTTGTATATTATATTCATTCGTCGTGCCATAGGCACTACTACGGAATGCGATATTGGCGCTAGGAGATTTCAGTCCTTACATGAAACTTGTTGAATAAATTTACAATTTACAAGTTGACTTTTCTGCTTGCGTTATTTTCTTTCTCCGCTCCTAAGCGGTAGAGTAATAGCTGAAGTGATCCGTCAGACGCTGCTGTTCGATGGTAATATGACTTCCCTTCGAGTTGCTCAGCCTTCGAGTTGTTCCGGCTGCCTTCCACTCTTTGATATGCGGGGGATTCGAGAAAACGTGGCAAGCAGCTGCCGACTGGAAGAAGAAGCAGCTCTGCAATTTCATGCGTGGCTACGTGACTCGATGCAACTTGTTCGATCTGGTTAAAGCAATGCCAGGACCAGACTGCGTAGCGAACATACGAAAGTGCCTTTCGAGTTAGGCTCACGGCGAAGTTGCCTTGAGCCCTCTCCTCGATCTTTCAAAACGTATGAGGTTGGTTTGCCGACTCTAGTGCACGTTTCCTATTTTAATACGTCTTTTTCCTTCATGCTCATGAATATTAGGCTGCTATGTAGGTTTGACAGAATTATTCCTTTATTGATAAGGTCGAAATTTCACCTAAATTCATACAACCTATGTGACCACATAGATTCATTCAAGTGCATTACAAATTGTCGGCTGCAGACTTGCTCATAAAGAATTTAATTTATAACTTCTAAGAATTTTTTTGCTATTTGTGGAAAAGCGTTACTTGCCGTTCATGAAGCATTGCCTGAAGTAGAGCATGCATCAATGTAAGCGCAAGATATCAATGTGCATACCAGCATTACAAACTTCTTTTCGTATCAGAGTTACCAGACACCATTAGAGAAACAGCCTTATACTCAGACATGGCGGCGTTTTTGATGGCACTAACATGCTCAGCCTTTGTCAACGTATCTCTGATTCGTTCCAACATCATTAACGATAAATTTAGCTTTGTGACTCATCGCTGTAGCACACTAGACCTGTACTCTAAGGTGATTTATCTTTATTTTTCTAAGCTTATCTCACCGACCACAATGTTGAGTAGAACTGCTAAAGGCGAGTGTCAGCAAGAATTGTGCTTCGGGAAAAAAACATCGTGCTTGCAAACAACAGAGCATTTTGGCTCACCAAATATCACAAGCTCAAGTCTGGTCGGAATAATGAGGATTAAAGAAACATAAGCCTGCTGAAAAAATCTTTTTAGAACGAAATCGTTATTTTTTTTTTGGCTTGCATCGTATAAATGGAATGGAATGGACGCTTCGGTCGGGCGTCATCTTTTTTATTTGAATCTTAAAACGTATTCAATATAAAAGGCCCCCAGGGATTGGTACTGGGTAATCGCGAGCGTGATACAATGTTTGCATTCAGTGATCAGAATAAAAACGAACTACAAAACAAATATTTCAATTGAGTATTATGTTCAAAGAGATTATGACATTTTGAATAAAATAACACCCGTACAGTTGATCCCTAAGACAGATTCTACAGGGCGTGTACAGCTGACGCGTGTGCGTGTTGGTGGCCTAATGCAATGATTAATATATTCTAGGTCTGAGCGAAATTTTGTGATCTCGGTACCGTAAGTATCGCCCCGCGTGGCTTGAGATGCCTTGCCGTTGTTCTCGCTGCTATTGCTGCCAATAATAAACATCACAGCATGACATCACATCTATTTCTCCAATCCGTTGCCTCAACCCCCTGGATTGCCTTATCCGTAAGATAATAACGGTCTACTTACAGCTCCAGCACACTACAAAAAAGCGTTGCTAGAGCTACACCTTGTACATAAAAGGCCTATCAGTAAAAGCGCCCTGCAACAAGGCTCGTTACCTTTATTTGCGGTTTTTTTTCTTATTATTGTCAACAGCAGCAGTTGAAGAGCCGTAACAGAACGCATCAACCTAAGCCACTTAGCGAAGTAGCACCAAACGACTTGAAATGGTTTGTATCGTTTGTTACACGTGTACGATCTTTGTGGCTTGGCAAATTTCTGTAGATAATTCCCCCTGTAGTATTCTCGAATCGATGAGTTTTCGATTTGTGTGCTTTGTTGTGCCTTGAGATAGTTTTTATTATATCCTTCTAATATGTACGTACGTATATATATCTGAGTTTCGATTCGCTCATTTGCGCGAACCTTCAAGGCTTCTTGTCTAATTGTGTCTCTGCGCGCAGTTATCGTAAACACTGCAGAGGGGTGGGTCAAGATCAAATGGGTGACCAGCTTATATCTGTAGAAAGATAGTTACGTAGATCTGAACAGGCGATGTTTTAATGAAAAACAAAAACTAATGGAGCTTTGGATAGAGTTATGCATGAATCTGACGCATCGACGCCATCCTCTGCGCTGGTAATTATTTCAATTATACGCAGAGTAACACCTGCTGAAAGAGCATGGTCTGTAACGCATCTGCTAATGGGGCCATTGCAAACTTCTACAGCCTGCTTTGTGTATTTATTATAAAATCAAAATATGTCACAGCATAAACCGTACTGGCATCAAACACAACGCTTAGCGCACAGTCGTGATTATCTGGGTCTTAATTATTCCCCGTCCTCTACATTCATATCGACAATAAGTCATAAAAGAAAATATCAGAAAAACCTGAAAAATAAGGATATAAATTCGCCCTCTCTATCTCTATGATCCTTTTAATAGTGGCCTTCTATTGGTGCGAAGATATTAAATAGACACTAAATACAGGTAACTGCGGACATGGAGACATATTTGATGGGTCTATTTACTATTACATTGGTGTATGCAGAAAAACATTAATGAAGAGCTATAGCCTTCACAATAGTGGTTCCTCGGCCTTGCCATGTGGTTCAGTCAGGGCGAAAAGAATGCAGACGTTATGAACGTTTCAACAGGTCACTCAGGCGCAGGTTACACTTTTTTCGATGTATTCCTTCTCAACTTCAATTCTTCAACCATTGCCCAATATCATCTTGCCTACTACTATATACATGTATATTGATTGCTGGAAACAAACAAGAACAAAAACAGCGTTATTTTCAATTTCTTTGGAGACAATAGAAGACTTTTCTCTCTATAATTCCGTTCAGCGAAGGGATATTGCATGCCAGTAGCATATAATACGGTGATTCTCATTTTTCTTAAAGGAACTTGATTGTCATTCCGGGTGCATCTTTGCAGATTTCTGTTACGCTTAGCGTGGGCATCTTATTAAAATTAATCTGTCAAAAAGAGGAAAAGATACTTATCAAACTAAAATTAAGTGGCCGACAGCCTGATAATGTTATTGGAAAAGAACCATAATAGTAAAGGTCTTAGTACCTATGTATATTAGCGTTAGTGCACTAAATGCAAGAAGAATAGAAAAAGCGCATTTATTTTGAGTGACTCTAATTTGAAGAATAGTTTGCCTCATCCTGGTGTCGCGGACCTGCATAAGTAACTGATTTTGCTTTGTTCGAGGATGGTTAAACACACGGGACTTCTCTGAGGATTCCGACGCTTTAACAGCATCGTCTGGATTGTTGATGAATGATTCAGCAATAGCTGGGCCTTAGTCCACAACAGCAGCATTCGACGTGACCCAAAATTTTACTCGTCCCTAGCATTAGAACATACTTTTCTAACATCTTTCGTTACATCCGAGAAATCAGAAACAATATGATCCTATATTATTTGCCCTTCTCGAGATGTCTCTTTCGAACTGGTCGTCCCCTTTCGAAATTGTAAATTCCTATCGCACTTCTTATGTTTTACCGTGTGATAGTTTTGGGGCTTGGCTATACGCGTAAATGTAAAAATCATCTTCAAGTCCTACAGAATGAGGCCTTGCGTGCCGTTTTCGTAGCCTTTCTATCTCTGTACACTACCTTCGTCATGCTCTTTTTGATATCTCTCAGCTCTATAGACTGTGCCTTGGTCTGTCAACCAATAAATCAATCAGAAGCTCCTTTGGCAACAACCATCACGATGGGTTCTATTGCCTTGGCCCGGACCCTACCTGTGGACATCGTTCACCGTTTTCACATCCGATATTCGTTGAAAATTACTGCATCAGGGGATAAAAAATCAATTTCCCATTGGGCGAAACTCTCCATCTCTCTCATCGCCAAAAAAATCTCCTCGTTTCAAATTATCATTATTCAAGATTAAAATGTTTGTATTAACCTTTTCTCACAAATTTCGAGATAGCTGCAGATAAAGCTAGTCCACTGTCATCCTTTTTATTGAGCACTGCTTACCGATTACTAGCATGGTTTTGCCGACCTGCTGTGCCATAGTCTATGTGTATTTTTCGAAAATAAAGAAAATTACAAAAATGACAACATAGAACACGTTTGCATCACCGGATGTGACCTACAAACGTGAAGATGTCGTTAGACCTATCCTAACTTATCTTGGAAAGAGCATTTCGTCTTATGTGCTATCTTGATTTTTACCTAGATGCCGTCTGCACCTGCCTAGCTCTTCGGAGTCGGTTAGCGATTGCGTACTTTTTGCGTGCCGCTGGCCATACCATGGGCTCGAGGTCGTATGCATGCTCAGATGGAGATGCATGATTCTGATTCCCACATCAGACTTCAACCAAACACTACATTACCCAAAGAATTTGTACGCGTATACGTCTACCGAATGGTTTATCTCTTTCCAGCATTGTTGCTGTTGGCGCTCGCTGTTTCAATCACACAAAGCCACTACGCTACTTTGATTCGATGTTACGATGATTTTTCCCGGTAGGCGAAGCACCGACTAGAAACGATAGCTATAAATGCGTTGCAAAACGTGAGGTGCATCAGTAGCGAGATGAAATGGGGCCTGTTAGTAGCAGCGAAATACAAGTATAACAAGGAAGTCAAGCCTGCGATTCAAACAACGACGACAACAGACAAAAGAGGTGTGAAGAAGAACGCCTAGTTCGATAGCCGGCTAGCGTCTGTTCACCATTCAAGGCACAAATCATAATAGATGAATTCGCCAACCCGAAAGTCAGCTTTTTCGTGCAGACTCCTACAGATACATTACACAGGCCGCACACATCAATGGAAGAGAACGACTGATACACTCGATGAGCTGTCAACGGAATGGCCTAAACAAAAGAGCGTAAAGGATGAACGCCGAGGATAAGTTGGCTAGGGATTGGAACGTGTGACAGACGCCTGTAGAAAAGTTGCCGTTTCGCCCGTTCATCGTCATTGCGCCTATCATCGAGAGTCAAAATAATAACAATTGTAGTTCACAACAATGATCGCTCACCGCACTAAGCGGTGTCACCACATGTTACAACGGAGACGTAGTGAGATACGAGCGAATCACCACGAAAAACCGGCGACGCTGGGGCACGATGACCAATGCCACGGATATGCTAGGCAAGCATGGAGTCGTTTACTGGGGTATCGGTGGTCAGTGTTTGTGTTGATTATCGTGATGTTCGCGCTGGCGATGGCTAGCCAACCGGCCAGAATTTGCTGATTAAATCTCAGGTGAAACCGCCTTTGCTGAAGAGAGTTTAATCGATCGGCCAGGAAAGCAGTCGCCGTGTTTCCACGAAGATTAATCCTGACTACCGTAGTCGACATTGCTGGGAAGCTGAAAAATGGGCCTCGATGAGAAATAAAGGGAAGAATGGTGATTTTTACAGTGCGATATATTGTGCGCAGTGAAACAGCGAAGAGACGTACCATAAAATATCGGGTGGCACCTTCTGTTGAGGGTAGCTTCAGTCTGTGCCGTGATTTCGAAGCAAGATAACGGAATGGAGCAAACAAAAAGATGAATAGCTCGCAAAAGAAGGTTGAGCCGCTGAGCGGTTCGACTCGAGTCTTGAAAAGGTGCTGTACCGTTTGACGTGGAGCTGGAAAATGGCGGGGTACAAGACGAGAAAGAAAAAGTTCATTGGCGTATGGCTAGGCGAGATCATAATGCAATGAGCCTGTAAACCGGTAATATTTACCAAAACTATCCCTGACAGAATGTATTTACCTGCAGAAAGTTGAACTTTTCTGTTTTGAAGGGATTCGAATAGTTACATATGGAGGCTTTTCGGTGATGTGGGCGTCTTTCCTAATTGACTAAATAAGAATAGAGAACTTTTTGAAGAAATAGGCCTATTTATTGATGTTTTGTTGAAGCACTTTTCCAATAGATCTTCTAATTATGCCTAAATTACATAGTTTCAGCCTATGCGCAGATTAGACAAGTCTCCAACTCAGTTATTTGTCCTGATGTTGTACCTACTTTGTTCCGATTGTCTAGGTAGTAAAGCGTGCTTTAGCTTGGTAATCCTTGGTGCGGATATTGTTATTTTCTAATCGTTATTATTAATGGTCATCTTGGAATAACTAATCAGCTTTTAAACAAATTAAGAATATAGACTTCGCGATCGGTCGGTAGAAGCAGATAAAAAACTAGATCCACGGAACAATCTAGTCGACGATCGATTCGGGCATACCGACACGTTCAGTGGATTCTGCTATTGATGAAGATTCTCCAAAAATCACTTAAAAAAAGAAAAATATTTAATCTTTCTTCGCAGAGATCAATTTAACTTAGCTCGAAGCTGTCAATAGCTAAATAGCTAGCTTCTTTTCAAAAGTACAAAATTAACATTGTACTTGACATTTTACGCGACGCCATCATTGCCGAATCAACCTGTGCGGCAGCTATTACACATAAGAGCTGCAGAACAAACAGCTTTTTTGCAATCGCCGAAAGTTCCTTCGTACTGTAAACTGGACTTGCCCCTATTGGTCTGCATGGAGATCTGAATCTCGTCCGCTCACAAGACAAAGGACGCGATGTGTAGGGCATGGAAGCAGACGATTTCTTTTCTTTGGTAAGCTAGCCGTTCCAGGCTTGCAGTGACGGAGCAGGCCACCTCCCCTAAACGTGGAAGCTTATCCACTTTTGTGCCGGCTCATTTTGACTGCTTCGCTTCACTGCTTCAGTGCACCGACGACGGCGTTGCTGTTGCCGCAGCCGTCGAAGTTTCCGAAACCAGCGCTACCGCCGAATCTGCTTCGGTTAGCTACTGAGAAGAAGTCTGTTCTCTTCAAGCCAGCCACTGCTGGTCCCTAGTAGTCCATCCTCCTTCTCGTTGCACTCCTAGTTCTTCTTGCGTTGACGGCGATTCTGCTTACGCGACCCCTATCTCCTTCCGGGTTCGCGCATGGCTGGCCATGTAGCCGACTAGTTGCATTGAAGGAACGAAGAGAAAACACAGAGATTGTGGCGTGATCAAAGAAATTGGCTCCGCTTAAGTCTGGCGAGAACTCAGCCAAGCTACGTGACTACGCTGAACTTGTGTGTCTTGATTCATACGACGGAAACACGTATGGCGAAATGAGGCTTGTTCTTGGTTGGTCTTCGAACGGATGGCGACATAGCGATTGAGGATCTACTCTGCTTTGCAAAGCGGCGAACAGATAGAAACCTGCCAGAGGCCCCTACCTCATTCATTCCTATCTACTAGTAGCACTGACACTCCGTCTTAACTCTTTAGGAAAAGTCAATACAGTGTGGCCGGCGCTGCGTTGTCAAACTGCAGGAGCGACCTCGTTCCTGAGCTCTTGTTGTCAAAACCTCTCACAAGCCGCCTGAGAGGATGATCTGGCGGGTCTTTAACTCTTTGGCCGGTGCATAGCCCTGCTCCGACGGAGAGAAACAGGGGGAAGGGATCGACGAGCGAAACGTCAGCAGAGTCTAACCTGCCCTTCACCTTTCTTCCCGGTGAGTTGCTCATGCATTCACGCTTCATGGCTTTCCCCACTTCGATGGGAAGTGTTTCCTTGCAGGCGGCTAAAAGAAGAAGACTTTGTGTGCGCGCATGAAGTCTGGCGACAGGCCTGCGTATGAAACATTGGTTGTGTACGAGGTCGTTTGATACGCTATCATATTTTCAATTCGAATAGAATGGCCTGATCGACGCTGTCTAACGCAACAACTGCACTCCGATTGCCTTCGTCAGACTGAACGTACCATGACCCTTCTCGTCATCGAGATAGGCCAACATCGATTTCCATTTTCTTGCGCTGTTCGCAAATGAAATTGTTCATCTCGTGTGTGCTACTCTGGTTTCTTGAGGTGTCTGTTTGGAACTTGAATTCTTAGTGGCTGTTGTACCCTACAGCTTCTCTCTGTGCGCACAGGTACGTCATAAAAAAACATTTTCTTATGCATTTTTCACTTGAGTAACACTTCTTATAAAATCGAATCCAATGTAGCTAAAGCGCAATCGTACGTCGTAGATTATTACTATCGCCTTCTTTTCAAAATCGACTTTGAAACAAATTCTTCTAATATAAGTGATGCTTTAGGCTACTAATCGTTGTCCCCTTAGCTACAATAAAGATGTCGCGGCGTTTTTATCCCAGCCACAAACCAAAATAACGTCGCACTTATTGAATAGCTCCATTAGAACAACTTTATAATACGTACAAGTTTGATTTGTTTTGTTTTCACTCAAGTGAATTACCTTCATTTCATCGTTACCATTTATGCTGTTTTTTCTATTTCTACGCTCTTTGCTTACCAACCTATATATTCTAATACATGTAGAAAGAATTGAACTTATTTCAATTTGGGTCATTATGTCCTTGACTAAATAGAGATTGTCTGGTTACGTCACACAATAACGACTGGCCTTCAGTCTGCCCACAGGGTTTCCCAATAATACCGCTAGCTGTACCCGCCAGTCTGAAACGTCCCGCTGCTCTTTTTACCGTGGCGATCACTGCTGCTGCTGATATTGCCGGCATTTGTCAAGTGCGTCGTCCCCAATATTCATACGGCGGAGAGAGAAAGATGGAGGAGCGAAGGGGAGGTGAGAACAACTCGTTGTTTTGTGTGGCTTGCGCTTGGTAATGTCCGTTTCGTGTTGACTTCGTAAAAAGGTAGCCTACTCATGTTCTGCTTAGTACTAAAAAAGTCAGCGTCCTATATTTGCTTGACTCTAAGTTTCGTAAGTATCGTCGTTGCAATAATTCTCTATCGTAGAGGCAAGAGGTGGATACACTTTGAGCGCAAATAGATTGGTAACCGAACTATTGTGAGCAATTTACACCAGCTAACGTTAAGAGCTCACGCAAGGACGACTGTACATAGGATAGCCATCGTCTGCGTGTCGCAGAACAGAAACTAGTTTCAAAACAAGCATTATCTTCCATCGTAAAATTGCTTTTTTTCTATAATTGTATTTCTCAAGGATGTATGAACTGAGACAGCAAAGATCCCTTCTATTTTGTGCAACTTTTGTAAGGAACGATTGTGTGTGTTCGCAGGATAGGTGTGTGCGATGTGATACATGCGAATTTCTAAAAGTTTAACTTATCCTGTCATACATTCAGATCATTACCTGATAAAGGAAAGCCCGTGGTTGTATTTAGAGAAATATCGCTCGAATCCTATATTTGGTTAATCTGATTGTAGGAACTATCGACACTCACATGTATTTCATTGATTAAGCACTCCCTAATTCGTTTGAAGTCAAATGGGTTTATCTGTACACACAGCAGTGAGCTTAGCATGGTATATGCCCATCCGCGGATTGAGAAAGAAGTGGTTTGGCCCAAAAGTATTCGAATATTGTTCAGGCAGCAACTAGGTCCAGCTAGAGTAATTGACCCTTCTATGGAGATATGATGAGTCTGATAATAATTGCAATCTCTTGTACAGCAAGGCCAATAGGCGTAGGTTAGGCGTTTGCCGACACAAACATCACAGTTGTGCTACTAGTACTGCCATTGTTAAAGCGATAGGTGACGTACGTCCAGAGCGTAAGGATAGTTTCTGCGTGCAGTAAAGGTCTGCGTCGCCCTCTTTATTAACTATCCTCACACATTCATAACAATCACGCACTACAGCGCAGGCCGTAAAGCTAAATGAAAATAGAGCTGGTTCCGTAAATGAATCTGAGGCTAGGAACTAATATATGCTAGTGATTTTGCACAATTCAGTATGAGTTGACTACATTTAACAGGTGGATAGCATGGGTGTAAGGCTGATCAGGGCAGGACCGATCTGAAAAGAGCGTCTAGCATTTACTCAGATTGTAAGCAACTATTTTAAAAAAATAGTCGTGTTTTCTTTTGTTTCGTGCGGTCTTCTGCTGTATTTTGACTAATGTCGATTTCGTCCGAACTGTGTACACTTGCTGAGTGAATTCAGAAACCAAATCTCATTTTTACTTTCATTAGAGGTAGTCAAATACAATTGATTGAGAAATGCCGAATGAGGATACGAAGATATATCGTATAAGCGAGAATATGTTTTACGAGACTTCTGGAAGGTTCTTTTGTCATATCAAAGCCTTAAATTTGGATAAATATTCTGTCACAACGCCAAGAGGATAGGATGAGGAAAAGCGGCGAAACGTTATATTGTCATTGGTCAAAAATTGAACAAAAATCAATTTATACAACCTACCTGAAAAATAATTGCTTACTAAAGACATATTAAGTTGTCCCAAGTGTGAACACCGTATAGGACCAAAGAACTACACATTCTGCACCCGCACCATCCTGATTCACATTGCTCACACCGACATTTAACCATAAATGAACGGTAGACTCATGCTGCTAAGGTCGGACCTTAACATGCCACGTAGGTTAGTAGCACCGACCACTGCGCCGCCCCTCACCCACATCGACGCTCGCGCAGAATGCAACCCACATTAGGCGGCTGAAACTTCAAAGCATCTATTCAAAATACGCGCAGAACTCCTAGATATAATGGACTCATGCTTCAATGTAGCACACGAAGTTGTAATCTACGAAAGAGTGTGGCGAATAGGAATGTGGCGCTAGGCCTGAAGATGGCAGGTGCGCATAGCGAACACAGTCGTGTGGCCGTTCGTTGAAAGGAACATGCAAGAAGTAACCACTGTCACTGCCTCGAAAGTGACAGTTACACCGTTTTGATTACAAGTTACGAAAGTGGCCGAAAGGGATCGCAGCTAAACTTATCCACTTCAGTCTTATCCTTCTAAGTTGTCACAATAGCGAACTGCATTTTGCCATAGATTCATCATCTTATATGGTAGATACGAAGTTACCCTTTGGTCACATCCGACAACCGTCGTTAGAAGGGCCCCCAGTTGAGGTATGATTAACTAGACCGAAGTAGAGTTCCGACCACACGTGACGCGTAGTGAAATTTGATTTGCCTAGGATTATCTAATACAATTAATATAACTAAAATAGCATGCAGGTGGAAAAACAAAGCTCGTTTTTGTAAAATTTCAACAAAATAGCTTAGTTCTTACGTAGATATATTGTAAAACCAATTCATTTATATGCTTCTGTTCCTTTAAGCTGAAAGGGATTCTAGGAACCTTTCTATTCTAATGCTCTCATTGAAGTTAATTGTTCAATGACAATTAGGACGATTTAACAACTTTGCGTTGTTTGTAAACCTTCTTTCATCTGTGTCGGTTTATAGCATAATGTAACTAGTTATTCGGTCGTCTTGACTAAGTAGACTTTATATCCGCGATATTTTGCTAACTATTGGTAAGTTGCCATATGCCTGACTTGTGTAAAAAGGTGATCTACGTCTACACTGCTATGTTTGCCCATAACTCTTGCTATATGTATCAAATACCGTATCTGTGTCTAACTACATAATTCCTACATGCTACTCTTGTATCCATTAAGGCGCCCGTAACAACGATTCCGAGATACAAGTGACAATATGTCTGCTCTCCAGCCTATAGTGATGTGCTTACGTTCCTACATATCGCCGTATTATAATTTTGAGCCCTACGTGAAGTATGTTTGCTTAATAGGAACTTGTCAGAGTTTCACATTTGGCTAGCCTGCTTCTAATTACTATGGATTAGTTACGTTCAGTTTGGGATGCCGAGAATCCAGTCATTTATGGGGCTTACATTCTCCTCGCTACGGTGTTGGAATATCGGGGAATCTCGCTGTCCATTATATATCAGAAGCTAACAAATGAACACTTTTTTATACCTGTATATAACGGTGCCAAGTGTTTACACAAGGAGATCATTTTGCATCCTTGGACAATTATCCCTTCAGATGTATCTATAACCAATCTCGATGGAACTATTCGATGGATCAGTAACAATATATACATATACACTGGCGAATATATCGGGAATATTTCGAGACAGGATCTATATCAGCATCATCAAAGTTATGATTCTTTAAAAAAAAATGTGCGTGCAATTACGGTACAATATGGAGCGAAGGCATTGCTGGCTTCTTCCGTCACTGGCGTTTCGATTAGACTGGATCTCCTCGAGAACAATAGAATTGTCTTCACCCGCGTTTTGGTGAGGTTGTCGATTTCGTAACCGGAAGAAGCATTGATCTCTGTTAGCTAATGTCCTGATTTGTAGAAGGTGGTCAGCCCTGTAGCACTAAGAGTATTAAACTTAAATATTATACCGGTCCCTTTGCCGCGTCGTCTTCGAAAGATGAAGTCATATTGTCTGGCGTGTGATAGCAAATTGATTCAATAATTAATCTGAAATTAGCATTGCAAGCCTATTAGAGACTATGGTCTGGAACATATAGCTTCGATTTGTAGAAAAACAAGATACGATATAGAAATCTAGATTCGAAAAGCATATACAATAGTATGTATTCATATCAGAGGTATCCAGATGCGCAGTCCAGATCAGTATCTCATAGACAACTGCCAAGAAGCATTTAGTCAAAAAACCCATTTGATTTTTTAAATATATAACTAGCAATGGGTTAATTAGCACAATTAAATAGCACCAGAGAACTAACGATCAGTGGGTGCCACCGTAGTACCATCGTAGTGTCCGTAGGCCGCCGTCGTGAAAGAACTTCAATTGAAGTGAGGGATTTACGTTGGTGTAATAATGACTAACGTCAAAGCAACAATGCACACCAGATATATTATTATCGTATCATTACAATTGTGCTTTATAAGAATGCGTATTTACAGAAGGGGGTCGAGAATGTTTCTTGGAGAGCTGTACAAATTGCCTCCGAACGGCCCTCAGGATTACAGATCGGTTACCTATTAAAAAAGATTCATAACGTACCTCTTACTAGGTTTCTCCGTCTAATACTTTTACTAGGTTCGTTATCTTAAATTTAACATAACTGGGTTCTTCAAGCCATTAGCGTTTGTAACTCGTAACGGGTTAAGGGAATTCGAAAGGCAAGGGTGTGCTCTCATGTAAAGATGTAAACGTTCTTGCCCGGTTAACTGCAAATATGTCGATTACCTGACCCGTGTCAAGTCGACGACAGGACGATCGTAGGACTGACCAGATAGCCAAACAAGTTTCCCTTCCAACTGCACACGTACTACTGTCTGTCGATCTGTTGTCTAATGTTATGTGATCGTAAACAAGCTTGACGACATTGAAAGAAGTATTAGAAGCTTATTTTAGGGAACTCTAGCGTAACGTAAGTCCTAGCTCCTCGGCGGGTATTCATTAAAACATGTTTTACTACTTGACTGATCAGCTGTTTGAAAAGTGTCAGTAATCTTATTGTAGTCGCCGTACTCCATTATCCTAAGTACTGAATCTCTCTGATGAAGGTGACGGAATTAAGTTCTTGGCCTACGGCATAAACTGCAGGCATTTTAAATCTCCGAAAGTTTATACTGGTCCTGCCCGATCGTAAATAACATTACCCAATAATATTTGTTTTAAACAAATGTCTGAAACTGCTTTACGATTCCTACGATGACAAATTCAATATGTATGGGTCAGTTTCGATGGGTCGGTTATATGGGGTGACTGGGACTAGTCTGACACAGATTTCTGTATATGTGATCTGAAAGCGTTGTGCGGCTAGATCGGTTCTCCTCTCCATTGAAATGGAACATTTATCGCTGAAGCTGTGTTCAAGGACACAATTATGCAAAATGAAAAGATGAGTATTTCCCGGGAGCTTGAGACACAAGTTCATTCGTGACGGAACTCAGTGTCGGTCATGCTCGTCACCTAATTTAGTTGCATTTCGGTTTGTCGTACGCGCCACGCTAATTACTCCGCCTTCTTGTTCTTCTCGTGACGAAAGCCGTAGGCAACCATAGGGCTTGGAAGCGTATGGAAATGAGTTGTCCGATAAATCATGTGGCATTTCGGGATATGTACTAACAGAACTCGAATTCCTACAATTTATAGAACATTTAGTTTCAAATTTGATCGCATTTTATCTGGGTCGCATAATTACATTGGTCATTTTGATAAAATGGGGCGTAGTATTGAGTTTAAATGGATGCGACTCTCGTCACCAGCCATTATCCTAATGCTGATTAACTTTATATGATTTTATAGTTGTGGTCGATGTTAGAAGAACGGTCGTGACAAGACTAGCAGGTAAAGTAAACAGAACACTCCGAGATCGAATGTATGTATATTTAACTTCTAATTGCAGGTCTACAGCATTGCCCTTGACATATCACCTTTTTAGAACGTCACCTTGATAGTCCCTTCTGCCGTGTCGACTGTGAAGCTACGATCGCCGACTTCAGGCTTGCATGAAAATTCTTGTTCATCTAAATATGCTAATGTTTTCTTAATTATGCCGTATCTCTTACACTGTATTCGTATTGAAACGCCGTTCTCTCTATGAATCAATGATGACGAGTGGGCGAACATCCTGTGGATGGGTCGACAAGCACAAATGTCGAAAGGCCCTTGTGGCTCTTTTTAATGTATTCTATGTTCCATTCATTCATGAAAATTACCGTCGAATTAGCTTTGCCTTTTTGTAGCACACTTAGTTACAGAGATGACAATGTGCTGTTAGTGACTGACAAATATTAACTTTTAAAAATAAACCATCAAAAGGAACCAAGTGATTTCTTCGACTTGAAGAAACTTAAGTACACAACATTTCTTTTGTGGAAAGGTCGCTCTAATCCGCCGTGTGATAAGTTCGTATTGAGACCCTAGTCATGCCAACATATGAGGACCTGAACTTACTAACGGAGGCTGTCAGCAGCATATAACTATGTAGAGTGGGTTATCACCTAAAAAGCTCTATCAAGACGACGTACGTATGCTTTAGGATCATTTGAAAGTATTTTTCTAGCCGGCACCGAAATACGTGATTGTTTGTCCAGACTCGTCCTCAAGAAGAAACATAGGCAATATAGGCACAATTAATTCTCAGAATTCAATTGAACATATACCTGATTCATATCTAAGACTGCCCCTGTAGAGATCCAAAGGAAGACAACAGGTTCAGAAGAGCAGCTTTTTCCGATGGCTATCTAACAAGTTTTTTTCTCTTTTAATTCGTTATCCAGACAAAACCGATTAAGATGTCTACATTTGCGTCATAACTTGATACACGCCTACGTCTAGCCACTGCGTTGTCTGGCACTAGAAAACGCTATGGCTTGTCGCACAGTATATTAAACATACGCTCTACGGCAATAAGTGACAAATAGTGCTCCCGCATGATCCATATTTTACAATGATTTCCAAAAAAATGCTCAAAAACGAATCGATGGTCGCACTCTTGGATGCATCTGAATGCCGTCTGTCACGACGCTTACATTTTGAACGAAGGTCGCGTCTAAGTTTCACCACCAGACCACGCTCCCCAACGTAAGAGGTTTAGACATAAAAGGGCGTGGCGCCGGGCGCAGGTCTCCAACCCAGGATTATAATGCTCGCTTCCCTTTTACCTCCCCTAACATTAGCACAGTGTCGGGATCGGTTGGCTTCTGTGCGTGGAGCTAAGCTGGGCCGCAAGGCAAGTCTACCATCCCCAACCAGACAGTCGACTGGCGCCTCTCATAGAAAATAAGCCAATGATAAACCCCCCAATCCTATTTCCATATGTATAACAAGGAAAAAATGCTATTACTCCACGACCACCCGGTTCCCGTGCCGTTTTCCCCAGAATTTCTTTTTCTCGTCGGGTTCGGACGCCACTGCTGCTTGGTGCTGGCTACCAAGGTCCACTCGAACCTTCCCTTTTCTTCCTATACCGTGGTATATTGCCCGAGAGTCTTTGCAATGGCCACAATAGCGAGATACTTACCCAAACCACTCCCTAATGATATCCGCCGCGGAATACTGCTGCCTTATATTGGTACTGCGTAAATGTCCACATTCGGCGGCTCTTACGACGGATTTAGATTTTCACCGTCTCCTGCTTCCTTTGTCCACACAAAAACATACTCGAGTAGCACGAACGATGCTTTCTAAACGTGTTATAGTACACAATGCGATGCAGTCCACTGAACATTCAATGGTCGGTGACCGGAATGGAAACTCGTGGAGAATGTCCTTAACGGTAACAACAACAACTGGACTATGCTAAAATAGGTCAAAGTACTGCGGTCTACACAAAACTCAATGAAGCTGTCAGGACGCAACTTTTTTTTATGGAAAAAGAAAGCTCAGACGACCAGTATAACCTATGTTAAGCAAATATCATGGAAAGTATTTCTGGTTTTGGAGGTATGTGCAAGCTCAATTTGGGCCTTCTACCTATGACTTCATTCATTATATCGTACATTCAATTTCTCTAACCCGATGTGTATGCACCGCATCGACACAACGGTCAGAGTATAATGGTCAAGCAGCCTGCAATTGGCTAGCTTGATTCCTAGAACGATTCCTAGCGGTTTTTAGTAGAGCGTCCATACGCTCGCCGACAAGTTTAATCTATCAGCTCTATTCGAAGTATTACTGAATGAAACGAGTAACATTTTCATTCCACGTTGACCAAATCTCACAACAATTGCTTGGCCACATATGCACAAGTCAGGGCAATCTGTAATGAGCTTTTCATTCTTCGACGGTTACCGCCCACTGCGAGCCTGTCGACCATTGCTTTACTGCAACAGATTGAGTTTTCCGCATTGTCTGTCCGACACGACGGTCTTCCTAATCTATTTGTAAACGTAGTCAGCAGGTAATAGTTATGGTAACGTTAGATAGCCATGATTATGGCTGTAGTGGTTAGAAACGATAGAGCAACGGTTCGCGTGCCTATGAATAATAACGCTGTAGACTGTTTCGTGGACTCACAACTAAGCATAGCCTCACCTGCCTGAGCGCGAACACCGCTCCTCCACGCGTTCCGACCTAGCTTCAGTCTTTTTTGCAATTTTAATGCAATTTACCTCTCGCCTCCATTTCCTGGTTCCTAGTACAGATTCGTGACCTCAGATCGTCTGTTTTTCTTGTAGATATTCTTTCTTCTAACTTTTGATCCCTTAATTTAACCCTTCCTTAGCCCCGTTTAGTCGATTCATAATGGCAAAGCAACAGTGAAGAAGAAGCAACAGCAGCAGCATATTGTGGTCTCGTATCTGGGTGTCTACACAGCTTACGAATTATGCCCTGTCTATCTGTGTTTATGTATATGTACTCTGTGGCTGTTGGTCGTTAGCGTTCCGTTCCCGCTCGCGTTCTATTTTCTGCAACTGCAACTTGTTGTTATAGTGGTCCAATAGAGTTTTTACACTATCTAAGTGGCTTATAGAATGGAAGAAGCTTTCGACACATCGAAATGCAGCAGTCTGTCTTTGCACGGCATACGCGTAATGTTTGAAACCCATAGTCATTCATTGTGCATAGATTACAAACTTGTGCATGTATATTCTATACCAAGTCACTGGATGGAGTATGTATGACCTCATAATGTGGTTGTATTTTATAGCTATAGTCTTCAAAATATCCTACTTGACTATTAATTGTATTATTATAGAGTGCATATAGTTTCCTTTACAAGTTCTACTATATTCTATATGAGATCATTGTGTACTGCTACGTACAATATTTAGACACATTTTTTTCTACCTTTATGTACAATACGCATTACGTACGTAAAGAATATTATTATCATCAAGGGTAGCATCGTCGAAGCTCTTATAAAGCCGTTTCATGTTTACCTTAGAATCCTACGATGGCAATAAACAAGACTCGATATTCGTCGACGCTCTGAAGCGGCTCTGAGCTGTCTCTAGATCCGTGGTTTCTGCAACGGAAGCTTTTGCATTTGTCGTATCGATTAAGCATACGGTAGCATTCATAATAAAAGTAACAACGGTAGTCATACTGCTGTATGGTGATAGACCATCCATTTGCTTGTTCGCGATTCGTAACGCCCTTAGGCCCCCATAAATTGCTGCAGATATATAAAGGCTGTTCGGATGTATCTATTGTCCTAACAATAGCGCACTCATGTAACCGCACGTGGAAATGGGTCAAAATAATATTATTATATTATATAAGAATATTAGTCAAAAATGAGCAGGTCCGCAGACAGAGAACGTCTCCCGTTTGATAAGCATATGGGGTATGCACGCATGCATGGTTAAGTTAAGTGTGCAATAGCCATTAAGAGCAAACGGGCACGTGCAACAAGCTAACGACCGTTGGCCTATGCTAGCTGAGTCGAATGTCATGGCAGTGAACGCCTACGTTTTCGGCGTTATGGCTTAAATCGTTGCTTAAAGACGATGCGAAATGAATTACAATGAGTTACGAAAAGGCAAGACCGATACCTGTCGGACTATGTTCTTCAATAGCACTATTTTCTTTCGGCCTAATTGAAGGTGATCATAGTGGTCCACGTCGCGTTGCCCTAATTTTTTTTTTGTCGATCATATAATTCCGCGCGTATCCCGGCTCAGTAACATTTTCGCTGTCGTTATGAAAATAGTCTGAGTGTCGCCCCTTGCGAAAGTAAACCTATTAATTGACACGGTATGTATCAATACTAAATGTAACCCCAACTAATCCCGTCATTACCGCTAGATAGGACTAACATATCATCTGGATGAGCTGCATTTATGCAAGAACTAGTGCGAGCAGGCAGAGGTCGGATCGTTCGAGTACAGGGATTAGTCACTTCGATGGTCGAAGTGGTCGGTCAGGCTGTGACGCTAAAGTTCATAGTAAAACATTTCACAGAGGGTGTAAAAGACGTGGTGTTGCCACCGAAGCCGGGGCTATGGACTAAAATGCTGTAAACAGTGGCGTCTCATTAATGAATGTTTGAACGGGATTGATTCAAATCATTTGTGGACAGCACTGGGATGTGCGGTACTTCAAGCCTCGCAGTAAAAAAATGTGTTCATAGCGTTGACGAGGATTTGTGCCCACGCATGAGAAACGGTTTCTATGAAAGTGTGTTGGCTTGCCTATTGAATTCGATATGTTTCTATTGGTCGTAAAAAAAAAGCGTACCAGTTCGACGACGTTGTGAGTCACCTCACTGCAACCTCACTATTTAATTTCATAGTCCTCACGCGCTGGCGAGGCCAGCCGCTAGTGTGCTGTGTAGCCCAAGAATCTGTGCCTGCAAACCTGATGTCTTGCTGTACATCTCTAAAACTTGCATTCTTTTCTCGTATAATTACTTATTTTTTCGTGTAATTGATTAACTTATCATCATAGCACATAAAGGAATAAGGTAGCGTCATGGCTAAATCTCAAAGTCTTGCATATTTCAAACAGAGCACAATTGCTCCTATACACAGCATGTACAACTCGTGCTTCTTCTCCTCCCTGAATAACTTTTCAACGAACTACGAAGTTATGGACGATAAAATCAGAATTGTTTTATCAATATTTTCATGCATTCCAATCGGAATATTTTTCTGAAACATAGAAAACAAGCGATTCTGAAAGGCTAAAAATAATAGCAAGACATATTGTGCCTAGTTCCCTTATCTATATTTTTAGTTTTATTCGTTTACATTACTCGACGATTAAAGGCTAATTTTTCGCTCTAAATTTCGCCATTTAGGTTTATGCTCTTTCATAGGATAAGCAATAGTTTAGATCTTTGTTATTGATCCACCAAAGAGCGCCGCGTTCACCCTTCTCCGCTCTATGTGTACTCTCAGTGCATCCCCTCCTTCTTGCTGCTACGTTGCTGTGCGTAACGGTCAAAACCATTTGTGAGTCCGTAAACTACACAAAAGGAGCAGGAATTAAGAAGAGATGTTTCCCTAGCTTTCGTGAGGGTAACGGACTCATAGGATAAGGCCCAAAGAAAGGACATGAGGAAACCGGACCCCTGGACCAGGTAGATTGTTTCCTATTGCCCGATTTTCGTTATTGCCCCCGCTGGCCTGTTATTCGGAGATAAGTATCATAAATCACTAGGCGAACGATGTACGGTGAGCGGACGATAATCCCACGCACCGGCATTTTGTCGGTAGGCTACCAATCGTGTAGAAAAGGATGAGCTACCGACCACTGTCCGAAGTACTGTTACTCGATCGCTCCTACTGGGTCTTCCGATTCTTAGACAGAGCACGCAATATTTGCTGCTTTAGAGGTCACATAGCGAGGATATCCAACGTAGATACTGTACATAGGAAGGCAAAGATAAACTGAGGACAATCAGTTAGCCGACCGTGCCTCTTATATTGGAAAACTCTATCGATAGTGGAGGGCATTACGGCGTGCCGTTCCATGCTACGTTATGCTACGGTTGACTGTGACTTGAAGCCGCGTGGAAGGTTGTATCGCAAACGAAAGTAGAATCTTATGAAAGCAAACGAAAGTGTAGAACGAATAGAAAATCGATTTTTGGTGGACGTGAAGAAAAACACGGATTATATAGCGTGTATATATAAAAAGGGCCCATCTATCACTCGTTATCCGCCGCCCATCTATTCATAGGCGTTTTTTTTTCGCTTCTCTTCGTCCACCAAAGGACAGATGATCGTAAAGAATTCACTTACAATAAATCTTCTCAAATTTATGAAGCAATAGATTAGTTAGCTTCTGAACGATTTTAACAAAACACGGAGAGCACCGAAAACCTAGTGCTAAAGAAATAGCATACCAATGACTTTCTATATTTCGAGCTTAATGAAATTAATTGCTTATATAAAGTATAACACACTTTGTGTATTAAAATAATATCGTTAGTGCATGGTAACCAGGAAAAAAGCGTTGTTAACGAGAGTCGACGCCGCGATTCCTATCCTCTAACAACCAAAGGGGGCGACAGCCTAAGCCACCACCTCTACGTAAGGTCCTGTTCTTAAAACGTTTGCTTCACGCTATTAAGGTAATTTAGCATTTCGACCATGAAAACAATCTAATCATTGTACTAAATATCATCCAATCTAGTTGAAAGTAGAGTAGATTACATATGGAAAATTATTAGCGGGGAGGAAAAGGCCTGTTTTTCTGCGAGCCATGCGCGATCCAAATGATACGCTCCCACGACTTCGATTTTATTTTTACAAGCTACTCAATGAAACAGTTCTATACAGAATGTACGGAAGATACTAGCGACAGTCCTATGACACATTACCGTGATACGATTCAAAGATCCGATGTGTCGAGAAAACCTTCCGGGTTAACGATACAAAAAAAGCCTAGGTGAGAGAGCTTCAGAGCTTGGGTGAGGGTATGATACCGGCCATAACAGAGTGTCCTATGTAGCAGAATAAGTATACAGGCGTTCAAAGTGCTCAAAACACCTACTTCCTTCCCATTTTACTCGATTGTAAGGGGGCTAAGTTTTCAATGTCACCGAGTCGCATAATAGAAACGCTCCGAGACCTTGCGTTCGGGTATTTTTCCACGACGAACAGTAGCGGCATTGGTGAATCCGGGCCAAAGATATATGACTGGACTGGCAGCGCCTACTGTTTACTGGATGGGTTTCGCTGTCGTTGGCGCATCATCGAGAGCGATCGGTCCGTTCTCCGTCGTACGTTAAAACAAAGGAGTCGAAAGCATACATGAACACGTGACCCAGTATCCGATATATGGGCAAGTGAAATGTACGATGGTATACATAAATCTAACGATTCGATCGATTTAGAGGGCTCAGCGGTCCAGATTTACCCGACCACTAGGCAGAAAGATTGTCCTACTCCACACTGTCCGTGACCTCTGTGTTTTCAAAAATCGTGAAAGAGGTACGGAGAGTAGGCATGGCGACTCTGGGAAACATGGGTGACACTGCATCCTATCAGCAAAGAAACGTCAAAATCTCAACGAGCGGGAATGCTTGGCTTGCGTCCCAAAGGGCTGTCATTACATATGCCATAAAGGCCTTCTCATCAGTGCGAGTAGCAGACGACAAGAAATCAGCGTAACTCTGAGAAAAAGCGGCAGAGAATTTCAGGTCTTCGTTGAGAATAAGACAGTCATTCAAACATTGTGCGTCCCGCTTAAATTTTGATAGAACTGTACTCGATATCCAGTTCGTTCATTGTTTATAACAAGGCTATCACAACCGTTTGTATGCTCATGTGAATACAACTAATTTATATTTTGTAAACGGCCAGTACATCTTGTATAGTCTCTTGTAAAAACTCGCAAGCCAAAAAGCACTAAGTAATTACTCGGCAATTTTTTGGGTTTAATACATTTACATAGTATGAATAGTGTTAAGGAATAGGAAATTAACATATAGTGCTGCGCAAATTAGCCAAATATTAGAATTTAGATAATTCTTAAAACTTCTTTAATCGTAAATGCGGTTTCGTTGACGATGTTCTGCTGTATAGCGCGTACAACGTTGCACATTGTACCTATTTGGGCCACGAGTTGAGTTGCCCGAAAAATGGAGGAGTTCGGTGAGATAAAACTTGCTTTAATCTGACTCAGAGCCTCATCCAGTACATGCACACAATGAAGTCCGAATATTTCCTGAAGTTGCGATCTAGTTCAGATTTCCATCCTGCAGCTCTATTGAAATATTAAACCTCTATCTCGTGACACCCAGAGGGTGAGAACTGACGATGTTCTAACTACGAAACTACGACTACAATTTTGTTCCCTAAATAAACTACGTCACTAACAACCATTCTTAACGTACCGACGTTAGCGGCACCAAATCCTTGATGTGAAGCCGGCCAAATCCAGTGACTGTAACACGAACTCATTTCAATAGGCAAGTTTGGCTTGTCAAGATATCCACGTCTTTCTGCCCAGATGGTGTCTAGCCGTCCGTCTCGTTTTCTGATTCCTAGATTCCCTTCAACTGGATTAGGTCCTTTGTTACCTAACTCCTTGGATTGCACACAGATTCTGTGGTCTCCTGTTGTTGGTCCAGCAGAAACAGCAAAGGCCTAGGCTGACGGTTTTGCCGGAGCAACACTAGGCCTCATGTCATTAGGATCTAACTGTCGGAACAGTGTTGCATTTTCAGCTGAATAAGAGTAAATATATCGGATGCCAATATGGTCATTTGTTCTCCAGCTAACATCATCGTCAAGCATCAGCTGCGTACAAAAGAAGGCATCAGTTGCTTGCCATCCAATGTATTCTTAGTTCTTAATCTGATTGAATAAATACCATTGAACACAAAAGCGGGCCCGTGCATGTTGCCATCATAATAGTACGAGATAAGTACTCGAACCTTTAAAAAAACTACTTCGATTCAGTTGTACTAAGGTTTACGGAAGCTTGACACTACTACTACGGAAGCAAATTTTAACTCCCACCCGAGAAACACAATATGTGTCAGCATATTAACGGTTCAAATTCTACGTATTACAGGCGACTATATTGGTCTACTTCTGGTTCAATAGTTACCTACTATAGTACAAATACAGATATTTTCCCATATTCGTCTTTTATTTATTACATTCTCACTTCTCCATATATACTCACAGTAACCTTGAGAACTAAGATTCATAATAAAATTAAAAAATTGTTTTCTTAATTTTAGCTGTTACTCATCCGCTCTAGGCCTTTCGTGCTGGTTACTATATATATATATATATATATTGTAGCAAGTTCATTAATAAGAGTAGGTGTCAGACAAGTCTCTTACATTGTCAACTAATAATTGTAGGTTTACTACTAAATACAACTAAATAATTATAGGTTTGGCGTTTCAGTTTTTAAGAAAAAAAAACTACGCCTTCATTGTGTGCTGCTTTCAGACGTAATGTTCAGCCGTCTATGCTTTACTGTTCTTTGCGCTGTTTTCATACTTTTACCATAGAGGGCGCTACCTGTGTTGCGCCCTTTTCTAAAAAGCAAATTGCCATCCTCCTTCATTGAGGTGAACTATACTGTACAACAAAGGGAAATACTTTTTTGTTGACTACGATAAGTATGGTCGCTGTTTATCGCTTTCCATTTACAATATCTCGTTCACTCAGTGGTAAAGAAAAGAATTTTGGTAGTTAATCCAAGATTTCGAGTAATAAGCGGGATCCGCGGGCGTTTGAATCGGATTGAGTGCACAAGGAAGCATATATGTACATACAGGACAATATATATGTTTGTAAATATCTAGAAAGCTTTACTAATATATATTTCTTTATGTTTATTTAAATAGATGCACTCGTTGTGAAAGAGCAGGGCAAGAAGCACGTTAACACTGTCATCTACGTACTATTTCGAAATGATGACTACTTTTCGAGCTATTATAATATTAAACTGTTACATTTTTGTGTTCATGTCTTCTCAAAGCTGCATTTCTGACTTCATATAAGCTAGTAACTTGAATCGACTGTTGCTCATGGGCTATCATGACCTGGTAGGTACGAGTACGCTCACCTCTTCTAATCATCGTTGTCCACTTTCAGCGCTGTAAGATAGAAGCTTCTACAAGAATAATCTTTTGTTTTCGTTCGACCCGTTCCTCCTTTTCCAATAGTGCTCCAAAGGCGCACAGAGATAACGAAAAGATTCGAAAAATATGGCTTTCGTAACTAGAACAGCAGCTGCTGCACCGAAAGAGCAACAAGAAGGAGGAAACGGAAAAACGGGAAAGTTCAATGGAAAAAGCGGGGAGCTGGAGGAGGCAAGCAGCAGGAGAAGGAGGAAGAAGGTGCACTTTTGATTCGGAGCGACAGAAATGGATCGATAAATCTATACATTGCTGCTTCAGCCCCCTAGTACGATTGCCTTCACGCACGACTGTCTCTGCGCCATGATGTAGGACATATATATATATATATATGGGGTGTCCCAAAATAGTGTATATACTGGTGCCAATTACTTAACTCTACTCGGAGAATCGGTCGAAGAAGCACACATTCGAGAGGGTTCGGCTCAAATAAAAAATTTATATTCTACATGAAGGAACACCTGCATACTATCATTTTGAGGTAGCAGCATATCTTGATCAGAACCTTTCAAGCATATGGGTTGGACGAAGAGGTCCAAAATAATGCCGTACCGGTGCCTTAGACATGACGCCAATCAACTTCCTTTGTTAGAATACTGTAAGTATCAAGTTCACGTCAGAAAACCGAAAACACTGTACACTCTGAAAGTTACGATTGAGCACGAGTTTACCCCAACGCCAAGAGAAATATCACTGACAAACGGGCGCCATTGAATACTATATGATTAAAGGCCCTGTGCTAAAAACAACCGATGAGAACATAACAGACAGAAACTTGTGGTAATTATTTAGCATCTTTTTACCTACCCACGGTTAGTATTGATGTGGACTATTTTACCGAGCAAATTTATGTATTTAATTTACTCAAAGAAGTTAGTTCATAAAGGTGCTGATGAACTTACTTTTATTTATTCATAATCGCCTTTCTTCGGCTATACGTTCGTCACGGTAAATTGATATTTCCCATTTGTGTTGAAAGAACAAAGCACTTAAGAACACAGTTATATTAAGTTGCTTTTAGATGAGGTAGGGCAATCCGTTAGCAGCTAAATTTTCTCCTTAAGGATGGATTTTTTGTACTTGTTATATACATCGGTCTAACTTATTGATGGCATTTTAATTTATATTTTATTCTCTCTGTAAATCGAAATTCCGCTCAGCAATACTGATACGTCATACGCGATCTAATTGCTGTGTTCGGCTTTCTTCATAATTAACTTTGTTTTGAATATATGAAGGATAAAGCTTGTTGGGTTGAATCACTCCAAACGTTGAACTTTTTATGAAAAGTAAGCGTTGACGATTGTTGCTAGATATACGATTCCTTCTTTTCGTCTGGCACATTGTGAGGAAGCAAACGTAAAAGGACAATTTCACCCTAGTAGACCTGGCAAGGGTCGGTTGACGGTAGAGGAAGCAGGAATTATTCAGTCGAGTGGCTTCAGTTAGGGAGTGTCCGTCAGTGGGGTAGAGATGTCACCCGACGATGGACCTCTAACGCGCCGCCGTCCGACGACAGTGGCCAAAAAGGACTGTAGTTGGCTGACCAGTTTAGGATCATCCGGATCCACCTTAATATCTGGTGGTTGGAGCGTAGTGAACGGTGGACGCTATAGGACAGGCAGCGTGGCTCGGATCAGTCTAGCAGCTGCTAGGAGCGTCAACGAGAACGCCAGGACACACACACACACACACGCAACGAACATTATGCACTCACTCAATGAGTGAAGATAGGCAGACAGACAGAACGACGAAGACGACGACGTTGAGTTAAGGGTCGTTTTCATGAAGGGAAAGCTTCCACCCGGCTAGCGAGCGGATAGCTCAAAGGATGGGACAATGCACCGCCGTCACGGGGGTTGCACTATTAGACGATTGTGCGAGGGCTCTTCATCAGCTCTGTGTTTGGTTGGCTGGCCAGTGGAGGCGTTTGACTGCAGATGGGACACCAACAGGGTTATCGGACGCGGCCATGGGTCGCAAATGGAGCGACTAACTATTCTAGCATGCGAATAGAAACCAGTAGCGATCTTTGAGAGAAATACTGCAAATGCAAATTATCGTCGGAGACACAAGAAAGGCAAGGGACAAAAGCAGCGGCACGGAGAGGCAAAGAGCCCTTAGCAGCATTGACGTCAAAATAAAGAGAACAGCCATGATATGAGTCTTGTAAATCCCATAGAGCGGGAAAGCGGGATTAGTCGTGATGTCAAGCTGAACAGACGAAAGCAAAAGAGAAAAAGGGGTTAAACGGAATGAGCAGGACAAGATGGATGGGAACTGAAAATAATATCAGCAGCAATAACGTCCGAAAAAGCTAAGGGGGGAACCGAGGGGATGGTGGCAATGTCATCCGAAATTAAGCAGATGCCTGTACATTTTAAAACATTTAGCCTATTACGGGCTGCATGCTTAAAAAATTAACTAAAGTCAGTGGTTCAGGCAGAGGGACAAGAGGAGTTGGGCTAGGAGCTGGTACGTTAAGTGAAGGGTGGGAGACAAGAAGACCATCCTAGAATCTCGCCATACTTTTTAACCGCGAAATATAAAACACATAGTAGTGACAATGCAGTGTGTTCTTAAAATATTGTCTTAGGAAGTAAGATTTTTAGATTTCAAATAAGACCAACAGAAATCGTTTGGGCCTGTATAAAAAGCTTCCTATATTGCATTATCTTGTTAATTCGAAAATTTCTCAAAGAAAATTGTCAACGATAAGTGCTTATGGATGCTTGCAGGACCGTGCCATTTATCACCATTCATTTAACAACAAAAACTCATCTACGGTAGAATCACCAGCAAAGACCACTTGATCAAACCAAAACTAATTTTACGCAATTTGCAGACTACTCATGATGAGATCAATACAAATCATGCAAGGCCACTCCATTTGCCATTCTCGACAGATTCCTGTTTTGCAGGGAAACTCACGCCCTGTTGGCCCAAATATACGTAGTATGTAAAATCTTTTTGCAAAAAACATGAACTTACTGTCAAAATCACGCTCGGAAACGCTATCGAAATTTGCTCAAGCCGTGATAGTCGCCATCAGCGTAGGCCTACGTACGTAAGTTCAACCGATCAAAAAAAAAGACTGCGGATGATTAATGAAGGCATCAAGCAAAATCAGTATTCAAAGGTATAGCTAAACTTCCGAAAATTTAAACAGAAAAATTTGATTTGTAGAATCCATTTAGGACTTTTGATAAGAACCCTACGTCCTATTAACAATTTGAACAAGGTACATGGTCCCATTCCATTTAAATAGTCAAACAGCTACATTCTACGTTTAGAGACAAAAAGTATAACAATCTAAGCTTAAAAGTTCTTCCCCTTGTCATTTAAATACTCTTAGTGGTGTTGTGGAGGTATTTTCGTTTCCTTTGGTAACTTCGCCCCTACCGATAGACAACGCGTAGGGCAGTTAAAGATTTACTACAAAGGCGACGCCTGCTGCTGTCTATGCTGCCGTTGCTGTCAGTTGCACATGGAAGTCTCCGAAGACGCCATCAGGCCTTCGTCTGCACGTGCTTGAGGCAAAAACTCGATCAAGTAACCACGGGCGAAGAGCGCCCCATATTAGTTGAAGCATCGGTATGACCATCAGCAGAAACAACATCATCAGCACCTTAGAGCCCATGAAACGGGAAGCACCAACACTTCACGAGCATAGAGATAGATCTGAAGGCTTCTGCAATAGACAGGTTTTTGGGCCATAAATCTCTTTGGCAGCATTGGCTATCATGTGTACGCAAAACGTTTAACTACTTCCGTCAATCGAATACCTTCTCTTAATCGAGAATAGCAAATGAAACGTAAGATTTCTACAACAAACTTCAAGGTTAGTTTTAGCGGATGATGATCGTATGGTAGTTTTTTGAAGTATGCTAAGTTTCCGAAACGATTAAACGTCGAAATCATCAGTAGAATGATGAAAATATTCCATTGCTAAGCGTTATAGAAAGTTAACAGAACAGCTGTAAGTTACTTATTATTATTCGATAAGTGACGTGCTCGCAGTTATGAAGATGAAGGGAAGAGAATTTATTGAACATAAACTACGAAAAAGTTTTCTGCCAACTTTGTAACCCAAACCGAACAAAAGGCCAGATCATGCATTGTGAAAAGTTTAACTTGAAATACACCAAATTAGATAGTAGTAATTAGAAGATCTGTGTCAGTATGTGCATAACTCATAACCGCCGCTACTTCAGGCAGCAGAAAATGGTACACTCTACCCAACGCAGCTAGCGATTAACGGCTGCAGCTTAACAAACGTTGTGGCACCTAAATCGATCTGAGACGATCGAATGCTTTTCCTTCAGATACTGAATCGGAAGTTCATCCCATCGTTATGGGCTGCACCTTGATAATTATAGACAAACAATTAGAGTATTACGATCGTGATATATATTGCCGCTAAAGGAGCGGCCGTGAAAACATTGAGAAAGGAGAAACATGATTAATTGTTATTACGCCAAAGCACGTAGACTCAATTTGGTGCCAATGCAACCTCATCAATACAGAATTATTACAGAACAGAGCTCCAACTCCGAAACAATCTTTCCACTCCTTATCAATAGACTATAGCATGATACAGTTAGTTACTTTGGTGAGCTTCTTGTGTGCATATGATTGGGAGACCTTTAGGCCGCTTTGACAGGAGGAAGCATTGACAATAGACGCGTTTTAATATTACGGAATAGTTCACAATGCCATTCGTATAACTTCAAAAGGATGATACGACAACTGTTATTATTCAAATGATAATAAGCGACCACATCTATACGTTTATATAGTAAGTATTTGCTTTCGTGTTTCCTCAACACGCAGAATACATGATAAATGCTTCGTTTCTAGCCTTCACATGAGTCTGTGTCGCAGTGGGATATTTATACTGGCTACTGATGTAAAAACACACGTTCATACTTACGTACGTCTAGTTTCTAACGCTTTTCTAACCCCACTGGTTTTTAGTCATCGATAGGAAATATGCTTCCGCAAACTTTACTTTCTGGGATAAACGTAAAAAGAAAGTACATTCAAAGTAAGTTGTTGACAACTAAATTTTATAGCTTGGTGCCGACAACACAGACCAGGTAAAACTCAACTACTTAGCTTAAAAGTTACTTCATTTTTCGATATAAGGTATATATATTTGGCTAGCCGCTATACACTTCTTATAGGATACATTTAAATGTTAATATGATCAGTTCGTTTGGTAGAATTTGGTAGACCTGAAAATTTTAAGTAAAAACTGTGCAATTTACAACAACCAAAACGATTGTCTGCCGATTCCAGCAAGATGTATAATCTGTAATTAACTTATAATTTTCAGTGATTTATCCGCGCGAATGTGCTACCTATTTGAAAATTATCTGAATGTTACTGCGTTTTCTTCTTGACAAAGCACATCTGAAAGACCTGATACATCGCGTGTTACCCACATACTATTTGTGTATATAGTATACTATAAAGGCATCAAGGTGCTAGCAATTGCATAATAGGTGGTTTTTAGGACTACTTACAAACCTTTGAATCCACCAGAAATCAGCGGAACGTGCACATCTAGTCGTAAATCACCGCGACGGGCTATAGTTGCCTAATATCGCCGTAATATCCACGCGCGACGTTTAAAAATAGCCGCAATTCCGGGTATGGACGAGTACTTACCTGACACTTTCGCTTGCGAAGTAAGATGAACTTTGCTTTCAAGGTAGCGTCCCTTTAACCTTGGCCCCGCTGATAAGTCACGTTTTTTCCCTGAATGATTGCCTTGCGGCGCCGACACTCTAAACTGCGGGTCCTGCAAGTTGCTTAGTTCGTATGCTCATATTTTAGTACGACTATAATTTCTGTTTCTTAGGGCTTTTACGTCGTCAGTATCGGGCAGGCGATTGTAAACTATAAGTGACGAGTTGTTGTTGCTACGTGACTGGGCTAACTGTACACGTCAGGCAATTCCCTACCAACTCCAGTACAAAAGCAAAACCTCTTGCTATGATGGAGTGTTTGTTACATTAACGCTGCTTCTGTGAATAAGACGTTGGAAACTGACCTAAAAAGCTGGGTCCTGTACACAACTTTTTAAGTAGTTTGAGCCTTATCATGTGACGTAATTGTAACTAGCGGCCTTTTGGGAGGCCAGAACAATTTTCACTTGTCGCGCTTCGATTGGACATGACCAGACAAGAACAAATCTGCGCTTAATTTAAGTTCATACTTAGCATAGCGTACTTACTACGTTTCTGCCATATAAAGATCCTAAGCAGCGTAATTCTTCCTTATGTCTAAACATTAAAGCTTTGTTGCGAGATATTAAAATTTAATTCTAATAAAGAATTTAGATAAGCCTTGGTTTACCATATTTTCTTATGTGGGGTATGACGAGAATACACACATATTTTTTTCGAGGACTTTAAGGACTAACGGATGATGCAGGCCGCACTTGAAGGTATTTGCCCGATTCTGTGGGGGCCTTCACCCCCCCCCCCTAAACCCTGGGGCCTTGTATGCCAGAGTCGTAACCCAGAACTGATTCAAATATTACTGCAAACTATGGCGAAAAATTAGAACAAAGCTAAATGGTTAGAATAATTGTACTCCGCTCTGTTCGTTCAAAGGCTAATATAGTTTAATGGTTGGTTCTTAATTTATTAATACAAAGTAAGTATTAACATGTCGCATTTGATGGAGTAATGTTTCTATATAGATTTTGTCAAAAGCTAGAGGGTAGACCTGATCAACTTACTTGGCCTAAGTAGAGCGATAAATATGGAAGGATGCTTTTTTATACATCGTATATAATCTGATCAATTATATAGCAAGCAGAAACCTTTCTAGGGTTTCGTCGGCATCATTTAAGTTGACCTATATGTTATCGTGAACAAAGCAGGGCTTTATATGGCTTGCAGGCTATATGTTTATCATTACACCTCACGATAAGGCAAAATAAAGCCTACCTATTTACTTTCGAACAATTATGACTGGCCCAGTTTATTAATCGTCAACCCTCGAATTCGAAAAAACAGACCGGGCCATATATCATAGTATAATGTTTTTTCATTATAAATAATTTTCTTTTCATATATGTGGTGTAATTATATATGAAGCGTTTTATCAGTAGACAGCCAAAGCCACTATCACGTGGGACAGATCAGCTTTGCAAGGTTGAACAGCGTCGATTTCTGTAGATTACGCTATGTCCGCCCGTTTCGAATTCAATGCGGTATTTCAAAATTGACAAGTGAGACTCCGATTGACTGAAGGCTTTTGAGCCTCGGAGCAGTTCCTCGACGATGACATCGATGTCTCAAAGCACGTCATCAAAAAATTTACTAAGGTAACTGCTGACATGACAAAATAAAAAAATCTCCCAAGCTGTTCTTCGCTTTAGGCGAAACACAAGAATGTATTTAGTCAAGACGTGCTAACTGTGAGATTTTTTATGGCCTGAAGACTTGATACAGGATTTGCAATGCTTCGACAGGCTTACCGTTATTTCTAAACAGCAGTAATACCCAAATCCTTGCTGTACCCTAAAATCTTCAAACTAACAGGCGTTCGATAACTTTTCCAGCAATAGGGCAAACAAGCTCTCGATAGACCAACAAGTACGGGTTCAGGTTTCCTTAAACTGGTTTCTAATTAAGATGGATGATGAAGACGCCGGAACAAATGATTTTACGCTGAATACATGCTTTTAACTCGAACCAAACCTATGCATGTTCCAAAATAAGGTTTCTATTTCTCTATTCATTATCCGAATTGGCATTTTACGTTAGTTCACTCTGCTTATTGGAATCTCGCAGAATTACGTAGGATCCTCCAATGTTAAATATAAAGGTTTGACGTGAATAGAATAAAAATGCAACCCTTTTGTAGCTTCGGAACGAGACGAAGGTTGCAAGTTCAATAAAGAACATTGAGTCTGTTTAAGGATAGGGTTGCCAAGATGATAATCTATCTAGGCGCAAATACCACAGAAAGGTCGAGTACACAAAATTGGTGTGATTTGGAATGAACATTGATTGAGTTCGCCGATGAGGTTAGTTAAATCCGTACGCGCGTGGGTAAAATTGAACGTGATAACCCTGCTACTAATGAACGCTAGACAGCAACGGATAGCGTCGCGCTTGGGTCAAGTAATGGCATAAACTTGTATGGGTCTCAACAATTTATTCATACAATATCCAGAAAGCCATAATATGAATTCCTACGGAGACACACTAGACACTGCTTTAGCCATTGTAATTAAACTTTAACAAAATTCGTATGATTTTCAATGGAATATAGCCGCAGGTTTCTTTATATAAGTAGCTTACACAGAGGCTTCTCTTAACCTTCCGAAATCAACTTAAATGTATGTGCCCACCATATAGACGCGGGGGCGTAGAAACTCACCGCAGATACAGGGTACAAACGCAGGCTGTGGTGCAATTTCCTTGATGCCTTATGTGCATGTGCAGAAAAATTTCTCTATTCTAGTACTTGTTGCTTTGGACCGCGTTGGGGACAGTTTCGATTATTTATTCAAGTTGCTACCCAGGTATAGAATACTATTTTTACAAAGACGAATTTGGCTCGGCATTGGGGGGTGGCTCAGACCCACAGAGGAACAAACCGCGACGTCAATAACCTCCATTCGATCTCCAGGCTTCACAAGCCAGGCACCGGCTCACTTCAGCGGGCTTTTCCTCTGGAGAGCGAATCGAGTCCGCATCCTTTAGTGTCGGTTGCTATCACTGTTGCTATGAAATTGAACATTCAGTAAAAATAGCCTGTGCTATTGCCTTCTCTACCTTTCGAAGTTCCTATTTCTCGTTTTCGTAGTACGTACGTCTTCAATGCAGAGCAACGCCGCCACGTTGCTACGACCACCGCGGCTCGTTGCAGCCTGCTTCCTACATCAGTTCGGCTTTCTATTCCTGCGTCTTTCTTGCTCGAGAGTGGGACCGTATGATAGTGGTAGAATATGCAAGACGGCGTGCGGATGTCGGCAAGTGCAGTTAGCGGGGTGTGTATCTGTGTGAGTTCGAGAGGGCCGGCTGAGTATGGCAAGCTTGTGACTATGTTAGATCATGCAAGCGTATGTTAGCATGCATATCCAGCGAGAAGTGCACTCGAGTAAGAATCCTGTGGATTTGCGGCACGGAGAAACAGAGCGGCAAGGGGAAGTGTAGAGAGAGACGCTGAAAGCGCACCCGCCAGTTTTCCTGCGCCGAAACTAGAGCTTACGGCGAAAAGCAACGAAAAAGCAAGAGAATAATATAGAAAAACTCCGTCGTTGCGGAATCTGTTGGAGCCTGTCGGCTCAGAAGCCTGCCTGCTGCCACTGGCAAGGGGACCAACTCGGCGTTCACGCAGTGCTGTGGCCAGACGCAGCACTAGCAAGCCAAACGGTCGTTTTTTTCTATAGGCATCCTGCTTCCTATAGGGCAATCCCTCAATTCCCTAGAACCGCCGCTGTGCACTCACATTCACACAGGCAGAAAGACGGGTAAACGCACACGTATACACGCATCGACGCAAAGGCTCTCAGTCATACCACCTAGCATGCGTGTTTCTATCGTAAGCATGCCTCTAGTGCCGGTGGCAACTAGGGATCTTTCTTTTCGACTGAACTTGGCAATCGCCAGACAGACAGCCGGCTTGACAGCACAACGAAAACTCCCTGAGGAACGAGGGATACCAGACCGCGAGGTCGAGCTACTGACAAGAGGGATAAACAGAAAAGTGACAGACACAGGAATAGAACCAGGACATGGCAATTCGTAACGGAACGAGAAAACGCACCCGTCAACAAGACGACATCTACGTTTTCAAGCAGGACGAAGTTGTTTTTGTCTTCAGGTCGGAACAGGATCTGTTCTTAGGTTCCTCCTGTGCCATATGGATCAGTGTGGTACACGGTCAGCGTACAAACAACGCGTGTGAAGCATGACGGCATATTGTCCGCGGTGGTGGCCAAGTACTCTACTTTTCAAATGGTTTGCATCCGGCACTGAAGGCTTAGTCAAAGCAAGGTTTCACCTAGAAGGATCCAGAAGTTGCAGAGTTTTCTTTGCTACCTCACTCTTTTGCATGGTTATTTGCAAGCCAGCTACCGGTACCAGTCAGCTCTGTTGGTGGTTAAGACCGGGCGAAGCTCAAAATAATTCTATAAGCCGATCTCAAAATATAATTACCTGAGCTGCTATAATTGATATAACGTTTTGCAGAGTGCGGTTATAAAATGTTGTTTACCACTCTGCACAACGGGATGGAGCTGAACCCTTTGAATTAGTGCCTGTCTGGACACATTGCTTCTTCTTGTTCGTGTCACTCGTGACCTAGTACTAAGGTCGCTACCAGCAGGTCAAATGCTACCTTTATAGAAATCTTCATAGGTTTATAAGCTAAAAATAGGTTCACATCCAAGAAAATAATTCACTGGTGGATTTCCGTACCGTTTCGCAACTACTACATAAACCGGATACAAAGTTTCCAATGCTGACAGGAAATAAAACAGCGGTCCGTAAAATCAGCGTCTCCGATATCCGGTTCACAGCTCACTGTTCACAAGCTGGAATGAGCTATTTTAATAATATATACATTACACCTCCAGCCAGGGTAGTTTACACAATCGGTAATAGTTATTTCCGGTAATTTGACTTGTATCCATGTGTGCAGAAATAAGGCCAAGGACACTGTCGAAGGAAGTACTCCTTGTGTCGTGCATTGCTTTGCTGCATGTTTCTATCTATCTCTTGGGCAATACAATAATACATCAATTGCTGTGTCATCGCTTAATTTTCAAGCTTATAAAATACTTGTAGATGCCATTAGGTAGTAGCCAGTTAATGATATACGATTTCTTGACACTACGAAGCTTAAAAAGTTTATCCTTAGCACGCGTAAGTACACGCGTCGAGAGACACGACGACAAAACACGTAAACTTACAAACAGCGTTTGCTGAACAACTTGTCGTTTATTGTAATATTAATTAGGATAGAACGTACAGTCGTTTTATTTCGCGTCTGGACAGGCATTTACGTAAAACCAATTCGCCTTATAGGACGAAATAGAAATTCACGTTTTATAAATCCCTAGTGTCCTATTACTAAACTCTGTAAGCAACTGGTTGAAGCATTGACCTTTCGATTACTGCTTCATTCTTGCTGATCGTTTAGTTATGTTTCTATTACAGGACCTAATATAAGGTTCGTAAATTACAACATTCGCACTACCTGAATCATGCGCGCATGGTCCTCACGTCAGCTGGGATACGACGAAATCGAAAGGAATCGTTGCGAACGAAACCGTTTCTTGTTGCAGGTGTTTCACTTCTCCGAAAGGTAAGTTGCTGTATCGTGGAATTGGTCTTAAGGATTCGTCCGCTTGGTTATGTAAATATGACCTCGTCCGTTGTAATCAAAAGGCCTCACCACCGAGGCGGTGCAAGCGAACAAGTTCCGAGTAGATAGTTTGGTCCTTTTCACGAACAGACAAAATCTTGTGACTCAAGGACGTCGGGCCTTTAAAGCTTTTTCCGCATAATTACGAAACTGACGAAACACGTTGCTTCTCGAAGGATTTGGCTGAGAAGATCTGTGAAAAGAACGCTAGAAAACGAATGCTATACAGTCGTTAACATATTAACTTTCTGAATGGCAAGGAGCTGGCATGTTATGTGTAGCAAAATTTAGACAATAATAACTTACGTGGTACCTACTAAAATGCTGCCACTTCTCTTTGCTAAAACTATGATCTGGTAGCGCCAATATTTTCTGAAGCCAACTTCCTGAAAATAAGGATAACCGATGCTAATTTTCGTTAGAAGATCGCTCAAGTGTGAGTAAATTTGTTAGTAGAAAGCTGAACAGGCAATGATCATGGCTTTATAATCTAATGTTCACCTAGTACACGTATCCCGTTTATCCTAATCATTTAATAGATACGCACATAATTATATAGGATCGATTAAAAGAGTGTGGGAGCAGCTCGGATTGCTTTCCGCATGTAATAACGCGTTGTCTACCTAACACAACGATAACGCATTTCCAGACATTACACTCAAAGCATTTTACAAGATCGTATTGGCTGAAACACGAAAAAAGCGATACATTTAGATCACGTTTTCTGGAAAATTGCATCAAAGAAACAAATCAGCAAAGTGGGCATGATAAGAAATTCTTCGTCGATTGGTATTTCCCGTACACAGTCCTTGATAAAATACGCTACAATAAGATAAGCTCACTGAATACCACCTAGGAACCCTGGGGGCGCTTCATGACCGGGTCTTATCAAATCCTGTCGTTCTTTACTGTGGAGATTCTGTCCTGTTATTGTTATCTGTTCGGTTGTTCGTTAATCCTATATGGTGGTGAGTCAGACGGAACACTTCATAGGAGCCTTTCTCTGCTTGGCTGGTGACGAGCCACTAGTTAAACAGTGAGTAACTGGCATACAACCAACATTGTAACATGTACGCATGCCCTCTTCTCAGGAAGCAAACTGCAGCTACAGGAAAAAGACGTCTGAGTCCCAATCACAAAAGAAACGTGTTATTCAAGTAAACAATTTCAAACTAAAACTAGTAAGAAAAGACGTCTTTTAAGCAATGCGAACCCATTATGCAAGCGTAGGATTTCGGAAACCCCTTTATCAGAGCTTGACGACTTAGAGGCATTTTTGCTATCACTGCTTGTGAGCTAATTTTAGAAATTTGATTGTCTTTTATACTTTAGCATTTAGCAAGTACGCAATTGTACATGGCACAGACCATTAGTTACTTAAATTGGTTTGACAAGAACTTGCAATTTCCACACAACTTAGTAAGGCAATTGCTGGGTCTAATTCGATGGTACTGCCGAAACTGGAGGAATAAATTATGTCCTGGGGCAAAGAGCTCATTACGATAACGTGTCATTACGCCGCTGTTGATTTGGAGACTGTGAACTTTTACAAATTGGCTCTGTTCCGCTCAATTGACCGGTTGTTCCATCGGTTTCCGAAAAACCTGGCTAATTGTCAGACCACTGCTTGCGCATGCTCGAAATAGTGACTTAATCAGGTGAGGCGCTGCAGTAGACGTACGTAGCAGTCGTAGCCTCTACTTTCAACTAAAGCTTCACGAACAAATTCAATGAACGTTTAGCCAATACAGAACACAAGTGTACCTTGCTAGCCTTCTCTTTCTACCACATTCTATTAAATGACCATCTATTTCCTTAGTGAACCCCACATTCCTTAAAACCATAAGGTGAAGCCGGAACAATCGGGTATGATATCGGCGTAAGTCACCAAGCATAAAGGTCTCTTTGATTGGGACGCTTCCGGTGGCCCGTGTCTGATAAGGGGATATGTATGCTGTGTAATATCACATACATACATACATATATGTGATAACGCTTTGTATATATGTACATTGGCCTAAATGGCGAATAATTAGAATTCCGTACGTCCCGGGAGCCCTGAGCATGCCGTTATCAGGACGCCTCGCTTCAACGTTAATTATTTCTACTCTGCTTCTTTCCGGTCTTCGCCTTCTGCGGACCTAACTATCAATTATACATAGGAACTTATTGAAGGGTCAGTCGTGTCCGTCAAATGGAAACCTGCGTTTCTATGGTACTCTCTTGAGCGGAATAGAAAACTTTAAAAGAGAAAAATAAAAAAAAAAATGATAATACCTTAACAAATGTTAGTATTGTATTTGACTGAAATCGTCAGCTAGCCCAGACGTAATTTCGCTCCCAGGATGACCTGAATTTATGTCATTGTGTTCAGAATTACCAACGGCATCACTAGTATGGTCTGCGGCACGTGCCTGACACATAGAGTTAATGCAGTCTGTCTAATAAATAGTCTTGTCTTGCAGATTCTCGTGATGGCACGAAAAAGCCAGTTAGCTTCTGCTTTCGACCCACTCACCCAGATTACCGCGGGCGGACCTAATTAAATTCAGCGAAAGAACGAGGTTTTAAGTAGCTGTGAACGTACCCCACTCTTTCTTTAACGGCAAAAAAAATATAAATTAATATGTTACATATCTTTATTTATACGCATCAGCTTATTTTTATAAACACTTTCGAAGCTCAAATGTCATTCTTCAAACCGTAGAAAAAGAATTAAACCGAAAGCTCTGTGAAACACAAATCATAACCCTCTTTAAACCGGGGATTAACCTAGCGGAGATTCTAGCTTATTTTCATACGATGGTAAACTGATTGCACGAACGAACTGTTCCACGATTTTTTATTTGAGCGAGTAAGCCACACCGTTTCTATGGATGCGCCTCGCTAAGTGAACCTCAGTTTAAGCTGAACCGATTTCGACGTTGACACTAGCTACCCAATTATTGCAAAAAAACAAAATGAAGCGGTAGAAAAACCAGGACCCGAGTCTAGGCTAGGGAATTTATAAGATTTTTTTATGAATCGCGTCGGAAATGAAGAGATATCACCAGGAAAGCTTAAGAAAACTCCGTTAAGCCAAAGATTATTGGCCAACTTCAAAGTTAACATCCAACATAAGAAGTTCTTGTTTTTTTCCACAAGCATATCAATATTCGATTAGCTACACAAATCAGAGCTTCGTCGTATGTAGTCCAGCAAGTTATATCGGTCTGGTTCCTATACAGCACTTCAAAGTAAACGTTAGCTCAAGCACAAGTTAAGTTTCTCGTATGCTCGACAAGCTATATTCAAAAATTTCGCTAGCTTTTGTCTTAAGTCGGAGAAAGTTTTTAACTAGAAATAAATATCAGTTTGTAGCCCTTGGCCGATCGTAATAAATCGTTATTCCCTAAGGAAATTTAAACAATTAGCGAGCGGATTTCCGATCGCATATTCCTTTGTGTATTTCTATGTTTATTTATTTAAAAATGGCTTCATGCATTTAAGTGAGCTGAACCAAACGATCCATTGTTCTATCTCGTGGCGCAGCTGTGCGAAAATTCATACCAAAAATAGTTGCATTTTAAGTTATCTACGTCCAAGGGTATTTGTTTCTCGAGCACTGCGTCATCAGCCCAGCAAATCCGCGGTGGAAGTGGAAATCCGCATAGACATCTTAATATTTCATGATATAGTTGTCATATAATAATAGTAAAAATAACAATTGGCTCTTATTATAGATGTTTTATGGAATTAAACTTCCCTGCGAGATGTTTGTGTCGTTAGAACCGGACCTGATTAGGACGAAGGTAGGACTACTGTCCGAATGAGTAGCACCTGATCGTTCGCCAGTAGGCGGTGTCGGCAAAGGACATTAAACCCACTTCCAAGGTGTGGTTCGACACCGGACAACTATATATATGCACGATGGAAGGAAACAATGTTGACGTTTACTGTCTTAGACGAACGAGGCTCTCTATCTATATGTAGACACGGAGATGTCCAAGAGGAAGTAACGACCGTACGCGGCGTAATGAAAGAAACTATTAAAGGAAATATTTTTGGGAGTGAACTGACCACTCGACTTAAGAGCACCTATAATAATATCGCAATGAGAGAGAGAGAGAGAGAGAGAGAGAGAGAGAGGGTTCTTCTTTCTCTCTGCTACATGTATGGACGGTACGTTACGTTGAGAGGCGTTCGTTTGATGATATTCGGATGTGCTGGGTAACTCAAATAGAGTAATAATTATTTGCATGGCTCAAATTGTACGAGCTGCTACTAAAGCTGAGCCGATTGTCTCCAATTAGCAAAAAATGAAACTCTTACATGATTTTTCGTTTTTCCCTCGTACTGTTGCACCCTTTCAACGACGCTAATAAGATCCGCTTTGTCTAAGTACCGTGAAGTTATGTAACTTCAATGACAATTTTCGAAGCACGAAGAGACGTTCGACTGCTGTAAATTGTTAACCTGAGTGATGTCTAACGATAGACGATACGTACGTCTATGCAAATCGCCATTGTCAACAAGACTAAACCTTAGCGACGAACGAATCGGCAAGGCAACATTGCCCCTGTATCGAGGTTTGTATGGATTGTCTAGGCCATTACTACACATGGCACAAGACAGAGGCGAAGTCATTTAACTAATTAAAGCACGCTTCCATCTTCCTGCGGACGACGGATTTACTTGCTATGCTCATCGCAGGTCTATTCGTCCGTAAGGGAACGCTCCTATGCGTTTGAAAGTGTCACTTACAAAATGGATACGACCGGATTAGTCTGCCCCTAGAGCAGTGTATGTGAATAGAGAAGAAAGTTTTTATTTATTAAGAAGCTGTAAACAAGCCGAACTCTCTTAGTCAGAGACTTATATGAGATATGTCAGTTGTAGATTCGCAAACACATGGTACTTTCACGAGAAAAACGTCTCCCTTGAAAAGACTCCAAAAGATAATCAGTTAGTCATTTCCTGGCTTTTTATTCCGCTCTTTGTGTAACAATTGTCGTATGTGCCGAAAAGCTACAGCGGAGGAGGTATCTCGAAAAAGAGCGTTGCTTATCGAACGGTATATCTCTGGAGAACGAAACAGGTAGGTAGAGCCAAAGAAAATCTAATACAATTGAAAAAAACCATACATTGATTGTAAATTGGCAGCTACCGATACGAACATTTTGGCTCCGAATTATTTAGACAATACAATTATGGTAACGAGAGTCAGCCTTTTCTCTTCACTCAAAATTGGCGAAGCTCTGTTCCCATTATCTGCCCTTGCGGCCGCTGGTTTATAGCGGTAGCGACGTGTACGACTGCGGTTACATAGAGTCATAGTTCAACGGTCTTGTGCTTTAATCGTGACACACCGTACCTACCTCGTACGACTACAGCTACTGAGAAGTCAACGTTACGACCATTAAAGGTTTTTGTATCTTTGAGAAGTAGCGTTTTACAAGCAGGTCGACGGCATATCCGCCCAAATGGTGTTTTTTAGCTTACAGGATGCATTGACAGCGCTGTCCTACGGCCTGGTACGCCCCTATCATTCGGCCCATTACCTCTTCGGTAGACGAGAAAGAACTACTCAGTTATCAAATATTGACCTAGCTCTGTACCTAAAGACAATACTAATACATACGGATATACTGCTTACTAATACCGCGTAGCTTCGAAGTGCTGTATCCACGAGTTGGAAGGTTCCACCGATACAAGGGAACCTTCACCGTAGATCCAGAACTTTCACAGTTTTGTTCAATCATCGTACGCAGCTGCCGCTTAAATGGTAAACAATGCTACTTTACGACTTCTCAGAATAAGAAAATTTAAAGCACGTTCTTAAGTCCACGTTAATTACAAACACAGTATGTCCTCTAGCAAGATGATCAAGGGGCGTATACCTACCGTATTTTATGAACGTCATATTACTACCCGAAGCTCGGCCTTTTATTTTGCTGATAGAAAGCATACCGAATTCAGAAGATGAGGGAAATTTATCCCCCCAGCCCATTTCCTTGCCTTGTAGCTGATGGCATACATAGTTCATATACGATGTATTATACCTAGCTACCTACCATCATCCGTCGGGAAACGCGATGTTGGAGACCATTGGTGGAGTACAAGCGGGTCCACCAACGCGACGATTCATTCACGACGGCTTTATATGCATTACCATTTGTCACGCAACGAATCTTAGCCAAATAAATGAAAGACACCAAAAACGTCATGGCCAAAACTGCTCGTTGTACTTCCTTGATTCTCCATCTCGTTCTAAGGTTAGCTATACTTCGACCGAATCTGAAAACTGTCAGCTTCCGTCTGTACTCTGCCCCTATAATAACAAAATCGGTGTAGAAAATACATTGATTGTCCGGGTCTAATGGTTTTAATCGCCATGGCATTCGAAAATTGTTGTTACATGTTAATGGGGCGAGTTTTCGGACGAAAGGCCGAATACTGTACCTAAGACGAGAACGCTTGCGTTTAAGAGCCTGCTGAGCAAAAATACTGTAGACGGTCATGGCGGACGTTGCAGGAGTCAGAGCAATAAAATTGCTCGTTATAGGGATTTCTACCACAAACTTTTTTTCACATATACAAACTATTTCGTTTAACATTAAAGTATAATTATTAGAGTTCGATATAGCTTTTTGCGGTTGGATCGGCTTATTTATGAGGCCAATATAAACGTGTTGGCTTTGTCTAGATTTCGAAATCTAGATAATGAATCACCGTAGTAACTAGTAACATACCACGCTTACCAGTATCTATTTAGACCTTTCGGCAAGTATCCAAGTGTCCATTAGAAAATCGAACCTAGTTGTTTTAATAGCTCTATTCTAGGCTAGCCAGCGATATATGGAGGACAGAGACGTACTTTTTATTTAAGTGTAATATAAACCTACTACACCTATTATCTAAAAGTAGTAAACACGATGCAGTTTTATCAGACTGTAGATTTGGCTTGCGCTCATCCGTTTGTGACCGGCGATTACTGAATGTAGAATAAGGTAATATTTTTAACAGTCCTATTACAAACGATGTTTGTAGGATTGTTAAGAATTGCTCTCAGGTGGAACCATGAAGAATTTGTGGCCAAAGACGGTAATAAAAAACTAAATACAAAGCAGATGCCCAGTGGTGCCGCTTGCTATAGTAGGCATTTTCTAAAGTAAATTGTACAACTGATACATCAGGGGAAAGTCTATAAACATCGTATGATGTTCTCTATTGGCTTCTATATTTCACTTGTAACCCTCGTTTCACGTCTTTTAATGTATGATTGGGGAAACAGGCCGTTCGAACCTTTTTGTTGTATGTCAACTCCATCGTTGCACATAACCGCTCTCGTCCTCCCTAACCGTTGTCGAGAGCTAACATTGTATTTATGATTGCTGATTTAGCTATACTGTTAATTAGAAGTATTTGCTTTGGCACAAGGGTAAACAAAAATACTTCCCATATATATTCTTCCTATATTTGCTGCATTCATAGCCCATTCAGCGCATAGTTAGGAGGTGTTCTAAAGGTTCTGCGCTATGCGTGGTTAAAAAAGCAATGCATGTTTGTTAGCATATGCGCAGCTCGACTAACGTACACCCCCTTCAAATATATAGTTGCGAATTTCATTGGAAGTCTCTCATGCTCCCGAGTCTTTGAGAGTACTTGGCGGCTGCAAAATTGGAAGGAATTTGGTGGCTTCATCTAGGTACCTCTATCCACAGAGGCAGTCATTTTTTAGCAATAACTTTGACCATTAACACATATCTTCCGTCGACCTCATCGTAAAAAAGGTCGATTTTAATAATGGTAACTGGGTACGCTAAGGTGTCAATGGTGATTTTTCCATCATTATTTATTTACGAGTAGTTTTCACACTTCTAATTCAGTAGAGCAATGCTATCTTCTTAGTGATATTTAAAGGAAACGCGATTCAAGCGCGCCGTCATCATGGTGACGAACAGGGCAGAAAAGTGTTTATTACGAATGTGCTCAACCTTCTCGCGGCGATTCTATAGGAGAGTAGGACAGCTCTTAACGACGAAGTGACCGAACTCTTGTCTTTGACACAGACAACTGACCTCGCTCACGAGGACGACCTTGATCTACGCTTATTGTCCGTCTTGCTGATCAAATAAAATGGCCGAAGAAATCAATCGAAGTCATCTTGTATGCAGACGACTTAGCAATATATGGTAACTCGAAATCGCATCGCGCATCTCCTAGCCGATACGCCACTGTTGCCCGAGGACCTACGTCGTTACTTTGAGCTCCCAGCAACGAAAGCATTTAGGACCGACCTTAGGAAATGGGAGCAAAAGCTCGCGGAAAATGATAGGGATTCTTTTGCTTTGGGTGCGATGAAGAAAAACGAGTGAAAGGAGGCGAACCCGCTGAACAGACGTGTCGTCACTTGTTTTGCTGTACATGGGTTTCACTATCGGCTCTGCAGACAAGCGTGTTTTCGTGAGACTAACGATGCATGTAAGCGTTTCAGCTGCATAGGAGATTATGATAGATGCACGTTTTTCTTTGATGCCACCTTTAAAACGTCTGGAAAATCTCTTAAATGGGTTTCTTAAACTTAACAAGACATACGATGCAAATTGTTTGAACTAGAAAGAAAAAATACATATATATATATAGCCTCTCAATAAATTGAAAAGCGTGTGTAACTTAGCAACGGACACCTTCGCAAATTTGCATATCAACATAGAACTCTTAACCGTGTCCTGTTTTAACCCGGTTCCGTTTAATTATGAGATAATATGACGCATTAGTCTTTGCTTGTCCCCTGCGTTGTTACCTCAGTTGGATTCGTATCGCTATATATATATTCGCATTAGCTATACCAAAGGCATCATTAAAGAAAACATTTTACTAACATAGTTAGCACAAAAGTTGTTTTTATTGCATTATTTGACTATGAAAGCGAGGAAACGTAAGACTGTGCCCCCAGACAACGAAACAGATTTATTTTGTTTCAACTGAAGGTATCTTGTATTGAATTGCAGAGGCAACCGAAAAAAAAAAAAACCCAAGTACTTCCATGTCAGATTTGTGGGTATTTTAAGGATTCTCAAAATCCGTCATTGTAAAAAAATTCTGTACTTTACAGCTAGAAATAAAGTTTTGACGCGTCAGATTGGCTTTACAGAAGAGAGTTTTTTTTTTTTTTTTTTGACATATGAAACAAGTTACGGAGGAGGGTGCTATATCTAAACTTAGTCTGACTTCTAATATGATACTTATGTAAGTTTGTGTACTAAATTAGGATAATTATTTGTTAAAATGAATATTCAGAGTTACTCGACTAGCGATCTACGTATTCGATGTTCACCAGATTTTGCTGTCATTTAGCAAGTGTTGCAAGCCACTCTGTAAGGGTTCTACACAATGTGTTCCCCTGCTCCTGCCTGGCTATTTGTCTAATACATTATTTATAACAGAGTACATATTTATAGCTTAGAGACGGTAAGTAGTCAACGGGGGCCCTTCGAATCTCCTTAATAGCGAACAACAGATACGCTGATGCTATATATGATTTGTTCTTGATTACATCTCAGAGTGAAGCGATGAGCTTGACGATTTAGATTATACAAAAACTCCCATGCGTTCTAATATAGAACGAACCGCAAAACGATTTTGGTAAAAATTCGTATTGTCTGCAGAACAGAATTCTTATAACTATTGCTACCAACAGAGATCGTCAACCACTCAAGGGACTATGCAGCTAACGTCTTACGACAGTGTCCTGTTTGGGACATACATTTTCGCCAACCAGAAAAGATTCTAGTAAGCATTAAAATATGCTGCACTGTACAAAATCGTGTAGAAAAAAAGCACCCGCTGACGTCTCCACGAGCGTAGGAACATATGCGAACACAATCAGCCAATAGAGAAGCGGGTACAGGACGTTTATTTCCACCCTAAACTGACCGCTTTTTATTGCATCTATACTTGCCTATTCAGGCGAGACCAGCAGGGGCAAAAGAATAAGTGATAAAGAGGTGAAAATTGCTGTGCCACAAAAGTGGAACTTGTTGTGCTTCACGACCGAATCGTCGCATTGAGCTAAGGTCGACAATGAACTTCCGATACGTTTAATGCAAAATAATAAAGACATTGTGACGTTGCTCGTACATATATATATATATATATATATATGGCTTGTAGAGTGACACGTCTAGCTTTGACGGTTATGGTGCCTTCCGTATACTCTGATTCTACGTGTTGGAGCTTCGATTTTACAAAAGAAACATTGAACGGAGCGACCACTTGCATTGAATCTATTATTTAATTCCCCCATTATTTTTTTTATCTCTTTTTTCTGCTCTGAAGAAATGATAAAATGCATCTTATATCGAAAATCGTTACTCGTGTCGTACGCTGGCTAGCGACTAAACTGGAGATATATATCTCCAGTTTTATTGTATATAAATGTGTTAGCTTATTATTGTATATAAAAGTATTAGCTCCAGCTTATAAGTTAGCTGTTATAAGCGGATCTGGCAGATTTTAAAATTAAAGAACTTTTAAACTACCACTACTACTGAACTAGCGTTCTGGCAGCTTTTAGGCCGTCTACCACTCGTGTTTTCCTATATAGATTCTTCATCTACGAGCTCTCAAAGTAAATCGAACATGAAATATGTTAGCCCATTAGTTTCTTTTTTTGGGGCACAGAAAACCCCGTAATCACACAGACTAGGAGGGGAAGAATAAGCGGATTGAGACCAACATTGGATATTCCTTTGCTCAACGCAGGAAATGATCGAAGCATGACGATGAGGCCTGACGTTGTCGTTAAGTAGTCCGACTGTGTGCTTTCGATTACCATGCCCACGGACCATAAGTAGCTTGAGGAACTCGAAATAGCCGGCTGCGTTCATTGTTTCCTTTTCGGCAAATATAACAGCGGATGCCCCTGATATCCGTTGAAAGTACTACCATCCAGTTACGTGTGAATCTATCCGCCACCGCCACCGAACTCAAAGCGACGCCATTCTTTCCCCTGATCCTTTTACAGATGATGGTAGAGGCTGACCCTCATCTCATCTCATCTATAGCAACCGCTGCTCCAGGCGGCTTTTTTTTATTATTAAAGTTCCGCAAATTGCACACGGAATACACCACGTACATTTTCAATTTGGCCTGGAGTGAATTCACAGAGGACCCTTTTCTACTCAGTTTCAGTATTTAGGTTATAACACGTTACATGTCAAATGCCATTTTTAGCCAGTAAGACTACAAGCTCTGCCTTCTAAAAAGCCTTCTAGACTGCGGCAATCCGTTGCCATCAGATTGCTTTCTTGTTAACTTCCAAGACATTAATCTCCGTTCATGAGACGTCTGCACCATTCACGTACTGGGCTTTCGCTTGAAGTCTCCTTGCCTAATGCTTTCATTAATCGTGGATGAATTTGCGCACTACTGTGGAAGACAACAATTCGATTAGTAAGCGTTGATATTTACGAATAAAAAATGTGCTTCCTTTCGAATTTGTTCTTCTTGAGGTGAGCGCGACCGGTTTTCAGTCGTAAGTTTTTAGAGGACAGGAGTTTACCATCGAAATTTTAGTGGGTATATCAAGGGCTATTCAATTTGAAAGTCCATCGGACATGCTTGAGTCAGCTTTATATATATGATCACGCTTGCAGCCCTGCTATCGACTACATAACATTTTTATTGAGTATTTCCTTTTACCTGAAGTCGGTGTCTACGTTTTTTGGTTTTCTTTTCAAATATTAAAGTTCCTCATGGCTTAACTGATGTATAACTACTCCATATTTAAGATATATTATAAATAAATAATAGGTATCACAGTCAAAAAACCACTGCATATCGATAAAATAAGCCGTTCCTTTGAAAAATTCTGTGAGCGTATCAACAACTACGAATCAAAAGATGCTGTATAAGGGAAAATCCGTACGTTGATTTAAAAAATCTTCGCCTTTCCTTGAATAGAATCGCTTACTGCCATTATCACTCCAAGTGTATAATCTTGCATTCACACAACCTAGCTGAAGGGCTTCGCTCGAGTAAGCAAAGAATCGAACCATTTGTCTTCTTAGCAGAGGTATGGGTGCAACGGAGAAAATTACCCAACATTGTTCTCCCACCTCCTAGCTCAATGCGTAGTCTTCAGGGCACCGTCCCACAGGCATAGACCCCGTTCCCAGTTGCAAGCAGCAACTTGTAGGCAGCAACAACAAGATCAACTTGGTGCGCACACGTTATCCGCAACCTTCTTAGAGCACATACACACAACCATTGGCAAACTCTTCCCCGCGAAATCTCTCAACATCGACGCGCTCCGGTCAAATTGAGCTCAGCACCACCGATTCCTTTCCTCTGTAGCTCATAGCATACATCCACGAATAGTAGTTGGACGAGCTCACAATCTTGTAGACGGAAACGCTGTGCTGCTCTTCCCCTATTGAAGACTCCAATTTCCAACCCTCAACCCCATAGAGTATCATCACAGTGATATTATTCGTGAATCAGCAATAGCAGCACAGGCATCTCATCACCACCCCACCTACATACGAAATGAACGACATTACCAATATAGCTTTAGCTATCCGGCGGATCCAATCGGAGAGCATAGACACAAATGGACGAGATCAGCGCCCGTTTGTCCGTGCCTGTGTTGCTTGGCTTCGATTCTGTGTCCTCTTCGGCCGCCAGTGTTATTTCTGCCCCGCTACGTATACATGCCCTTCAGTGTTTCCATGCGGTTATCACCGCTGCTAGTACGACCGTCGCTGCTACCGCCGCCTCGATGTATTTACGATCGACAATGCTGTTCGCTCTGGTACCACAACCTCCGATATTCTGAAAGTAAAGCAGGTTGCTAGGTTTATTCGCATTCTCATTGCTTAGACAGACCGGTACACGCCAGTGCTCGTCGAGTCACCTGAAAATCAGGTCGGCATTAGTGGAGCCGTCGATGTGCCAGTCGCTGGGGTCTCATAAAACGCTGTAATGGAGCTTGATGATCGTGCTTTAGAAGCAACGCCACAAGAGAAAAGTCAGTCAGGTTAGAACAGGGTGTTTGCCGGGTTTCTGCCTCTGGGTCGAATTGTATTCAAGAGAATGGCATATTTATATATAAATGCCTCTAGCATGTAAAGACTAAAGTTTAGACAAGCAATGCCCACTTCACGTAGGAGACACTGAAAAAAAAAAAAAAAAAAAAAAAAACACAAAAGAATCGTTATTGTTCTGCGCACAACTATTAGTTGTAGATGCAGTTAAAATAAACGATTCTTGTGGGGAATTGCGTCCCTCCCAGTCTCAAGTTAACTTCGACAGCTACGGTGATTTCACTGCTAACGCTACAACTCGTTCGGTAGCGAACTTAATTTCATTCCAAAGTTTGTAGTTAGACACCTCAGTTCGCCTCTGTTGCATGTCGATGCCGCAGCCTCTATTATATATAGATTTTTGTAATTGATCTTATTCAAGTTCCGCATGAGTAGGTGTACAAAATCTGGATCTTTTGCCGTTACAACCTATCGCGTGTAATGAAGGCAGGGGGTCACTCAACCGCATTGTTGCTACAAGGACGACTATAGTTACTCAATTTCCAAGGCGGAAAATTCTGTGCGAAGTTAATAGTTGACAATAGACAAAGTGCAATTATTCGAGAAAATTCCAGCATGCTTAAAAGTGCAAAAATGTATGGTTATAAAATGAAGATCATTATGGATTTTCGTCGAGATAAAATGTTCTTCTAACGAAAATAATTTATTCATATTAATTATATATCAGTATGTCCATTGCAAACATGTTTTTTTTTTTGTACATTCCTCATATATTGTACAGATCTGTTCGTCATTTCTCAGTCAGTCTTGTCATCATCCTCATCACAGGTGGGTTTACGCAGGACGTAGTGAGCGAAACGTACTCCTACCGTGTGTCAGTCTCTTTCAATGAACGAATAAAAAAAAATTTTATACTGGTTATCATAATAAGGTTTTATGAGTTTCTCATTCGACCTCGATAGCGTCTGGCCAGAGTCAAACGAGCATGTTCAAATGTAAAATGTTTATACGATTATCCATTGAGTGCTTTAAATACTGCCGCTGTTCTAAATTTCCTGGGTCGGTTATATCTTTTAGTTAGTAGTTAGGTTGCATGGCAAGTGTCGATAGTCTGAGGTCGATCCTCGTGAATGGAAGTGGGTCACATATTTCCATATACAGATCGTAGACGGTATGACCTAGTAAAGTAGCACGCTGTCCTGTCCTGGGTAGCGCGTGGAGATCACCTTTAGGTTGCGGGCCCGGACGAGACGGTGGTTAAATTAAATCACGTTACACTTAGTCAATGAACGTAACCAATGTTGATCAATCACTAACCGCTGAGATCATCACATCTACCAGTTGACATTATTGTGTATTTCACTTTAACGTGACAAATTTATTCCGCCACTATAATCAATATCTAAACAACTATTGGCGGGGAAACACAAGGCGCGTCGATGAATGGGACGTACCCAAAGACTACGAACCTTCATCCGCTATGTGATAGCGTTCAGCTCACGCTACAGACGCGCGTGCTAATCATCTTGTATGACCAGCTTCAATGCTTACCAAAGTTTTCTCTGCATAGTCATATCAGGCTTGCTTCAAAATCGAGTACTAGTAGAATTCAGGAATAATGAGCAAACTTTTATAAATCTAAATCTCGTAGCCTAAGTCCGTGATCGGTAATTGCTCGTATTAGACAAATCCAGCGGATCGGATGTTATTATGGTTCCCAGATGTTGAACAAGGTGGATTCGCGTACTAAAAAAGGGGTTCGTTGTAAAAAAACTGCTTGGAAAAATTTGGCAACGATTCACAGCTGCCAACACTTCACATGAATCGTTTAAAGTAATGAACTAAAAACGAGCACAGCTGCTCTAGATAAATTCTATGTAATGATGATAAAACTGTACAGTGTATAAATAAAATGTTATTTACACATTATTTTCTACATGTCTGGATTTTTACCTAAACGTCGTTGTGCCATTGTGCTAGAAAAATACGTTATTTCGTTCAAAGCATTCATTGGTTCTGTACGCAGTCCAATAGATCACTCCGCCTACGCGTGGGGGGATTTAGGCTAGGGTTTCGGGCAAGAGATATTGGCGTCACTATGTCGGCCGAATTTGCTTTCATTAAGGACAAAAGGGACCCATTATCCGAACTGATGAGAGGTCCTATTTGCTGGGGCTAACACTGATCGCCATTTGCTATATGTGTTAAAGTAGGAATGCATAAGAACAAAGATCCCAGTTTCGGTCGGTCAGTCTTAAAAAATCTCAAAAGAATTTTACAGGTATGTCTTTTGGCATTTACCGATTCAATATATATTAAATATGATAAAAAAAATTCTCCACTTATTCAAAGAGCTGTTGCTGCATGCCGATCAATGTAGGGGAGATGTCTTAGAATTGGCGATTTAATTCGACGGCTCGATTTATCGAGGTCTCGGTTGTGACACTGTCTTTTGATTGCTAATAGCAGGCAAATCGAGCGAAGACAAGGGCTGACTTCAAGAATTGCCTAGTCGAGTTTGGTATATTGGTACATCATGCTGCTTAGGTTGTCCGCTGCGTCATATGTGCACCGCCACCGAATTGAGGTCGGAACGTATGATTTTACGATTTCGTGCGCCAGGCAGCGAATGGCGTAGTTTGTCCCAAAAGCTTTTTTCGCCCCAATGCAAAAAGGTGCTATGCCTAAGCCACGTCCGAATATCAGGATCGAGATCACTGTACGACACTCGACCCAGGAAGATGACGACGAGCTTGTAGTTGCTGTTGTTTAGAACCTCGTGGTGGGCGGATTTGAACTCATAGCGGCACCATTCACTTTCTAGAAAGTGCTCGGACAAGATGACGATTGTTGTTCTTGAACTCTCGACAGCCTCTTCGATAGCTTCACTTAGGTAGCCCATAACCATGGGCAAATCGCGGTAATGTAAGCAGAGCCGGTAAGGCGGATTACCATATTCCAGTTCTGGAGCAAGAATTTGTATTACGAAAGTCTCGTCCTTTTTACTGTATGACACAAACGCATCAAACAGCTTCTCTTCTTCGATGGTCGTACGATGAAACATGCCCATCCCGTAACGGCCGAATAACCAGAGGCTCTTTTGGCGTAGATAGAAAATTACCGTTACCGTTACGCTTACCAGGAGTAGGACGAGTGAACCAACGACGAGGGGCATCGGTACGGAATCACCAATGCGCTGGAACCGATACCGTTGAATAGAGAAGACATTGTTTGACGAGTGGTGACATTGGGTCACGTTTACTTCCCACAATGGTAAGGTTGTCGTCGAGTTATAGACGCACGAGAGCTGCAAAATATCACCAACTGCACTTCCGTGCTTTTGTAGAAACTCTCCTAGCTGATCTGTAAAGTGACAATCACATGTCCATGGGTTACTGCTCATATGAATCTCCGTTAGGCGCATATTACGCTGGAAGCTCCAAGCGGCAATTTCTCTTAACCGATTCCTACTGAGATGAAGAACCCCGAGATTTTTTAGATTTGCAAAAGTCATATTGTTTATATAGCTGATTTGATTATCAGTTAAGTACAGCTCTTGGAGCTTGAACAGTCCGTCAAACTCGTGGCCGTGAAGTCTAGTGATCTTGTTATATTCAAGGTGTAGTTTCCTGAGCTCTTGTAAGCCCAAAAAGGTTCCATTCTTAATGATCTCAACGTTCGAGTTGTTAAGGAAAAGCGTTTTCAGGTTTGTCCGTCCAATAAAAGCGTCCGTCGTGAGATGTGCGATTTCGTTACCGTCAAGGTATATCACGCTAGCCTGCATCGGTAGTCTTTTAGGAATTTCTACGTGTTGGCGTGAGCTACAAACAATAATGTTGCTATTCCACGTCCGATCGTGGTAGCAAGTACACCCAGCCGGACAAACTATCTCACAATCACAGCCATCCAAGTTACAGCAACGGCAAGAAGGAAAACAGTGGGCGTTATATTCGCACAAAAACTGCGAAGATTTCGTTTCACTTAATAACTGAAGTTGAAAATTATTGAGGTAACTTATACTGCATTCGATGTTATGCAGATCAATAAAGCGAGGGTACTGACGCGAATCCTCATGTGTGGTAGCCGCCGTTTGAATCTGCAGTCGTTGAAGCCATTCCGTGTGGCAGTTACACATGTACGGGTTACTGGCAATGGCAAACTCTGGAAGAGGCCGTCTCGACGGCACCATACTAAGCCGAAACGCGGCCATTTCGAGTGTGGTCAGTTTGTTGCGCGTTAAATCCACAAGGCTCAGGTTATGCTTCCCCAAAAACGTAAATGGCTGGATACGTTTTATATTGTTATTCCTCAAATAAACAATCTCAATACCATTAGGTAATGATGATGAGTCGAGATCGATAAGTTTATTTGATGACGCATCCAGGGTACGCAGCTTTAGACTTTGCTCGAAATTGAAATAATTTCCGAGTGCCTCAATTTGATTGTCGTGCATATCTAACCACTGAAGGCCAACCGGAATAAGCGCATAGTCAAACCAGCGAATGCGGTTTATTGAAATGTTCAGCATAATCAGGTCGTGCAGAGTGTTGAAAAGGCCATTCACATCTTCAATATGATTGGCATCGAGACGAAGGTAGTGCAGACTGGATACGTTGTCAAACGTACCTTGCTCGATGGCTTGAATTCTGTTGTTAGCTAGATTTAGTATGCGTACCGCGGGCATCTTGTTGAATGCACCCTGGCTGATGTTGCCAATCTTGTTGCCCATCAGATTTAGTGCGTACAATTGATTCAGACCCTGATACGAGGCGTTGGCTATGTCACGTATGCCATTGAATGACAGATCAAGAGAACGTAGCATCTTCAACGATAACATGTCATCTGGTATACAGCTAAGTCTGTTAAAAGCAAGACTGAGCTCTTGTAAGACCGAGGTGTTTTTAAATGTGTCTCTGTGAATTATCTCTAACCGGTTATTATCTAATTGAAGTGCCACCATCGAGCTTAGTCCAATGGTCGCTTGTGGACCGATCATTTTCAGATAGTTTCTACTGAGCGTAAGTGTCTGAAGTCTCGTGAGCGCGTAAAACGTGCTGTCGCCAATGTAGTCAATAAGATTGCCTTGCAAATCGAGTGCACGGAGATTAACTAGTGCACGGAACGTACTGGCATCTAGCCGAGTAAGTCGATTATGGCTGAGATCGAGCACTTTTAATTGAGTTAGATCAACTCTCGAGTCCGGTGTACCGAGCGATCCCAGCGTCGCGAGCTGATTGTGCCCCAAGTCCAGCATCGTCAGCTGGCCCAATCCAACGAAGAGGCCCGGCGGTAGATCGTTGAGCGTGTTGTTTCGTATATATAACTCCAGGAGTTGAGGTGTTGACTGAAACAATCCTTCGGGGAGAGCGACAAGCCTATTATGCGAGATGTCAAGTCGTTCGAGCTGCCAGAGGCCAGCGAACGCACCGGACTCAATTGTTGTAATCTGATTATAATCTAAATCCAGTTGCTTCAGATGAAGCAACGATGCTAAACCGTTGTCCAGTAGAACTTCGATTTTGTTATGTCCCATCTTAATTTCACGTACCGTTGGCCTGCAACGCGAATTCAGTGACAGCCCCATGCTAAATACGTCAAAAAAACTGTTCCTTGTTAAGTTCACGAACGCTAGTCGATCCAGCCCACAGAGCAGTCCCGCATTGAGTGATTCAATATTGTTCTCGCTCAAGTCAAGCGATTCGATGCTCTCGAGAGGTGTCAGGCTTGACGGCGAAACCTTGAGCGGCGTACGATATCCCGAGTCGCTACTGAACGTTCGCACCGTAAGGTGTCTAAGGCTTTTGAGCCCTTCAAATGCGCGTGGCGGCAAATAGTTAAATTTACACCGTTCGATCGTAAGAGATCGCAGACCACGCAGGTGTCGGAACGAACTATCGGCCAAATGACTCCTCTGAAATGCGCGTCGTTCACCTGTGCAACAGACTGCCAATTGTTCGATGTGGTAGGGCACAATAAGTGAAAAATTGGTAGGATTGGCGCCACTTTCGAATGCGTGAATCCCGCACGTCATAGAGACGCGCGCCGAGTCGGCCATTGGTTCCCATGTGCAGTCCTCTGGCCGTACGTATCGTGCATCCAACACATACGACTGGGGTATACAACAGGCCAACAAGGTAATGTATTGGATTGGGGCGATTACGGTCCGCATCGTATCCATTCTGTGTTAAGCCGAAAATAGGACACACACTTTTCATCCACTATCCATCGCCGCGCTCAGATAATTCATGTCACAATAACTTCATCGTACATTACATTACTTACATACTTCAACATTGTGATAATCGTCGTTATTTATTAAATGCACAGTTTTCGGCACGTAAAGGCGTACGTCCAACCACTATCTTTCTTTTATTCCTACTAGATAATTTTAGGAACTGATTAATGATAACGATCATTAAACAATTCAATTGTTCAACACTAGACGCTTGTAATGATTAGTCAGTCGTTTCAAACGTTCTCTTTGCTAATGTTCACACCCTATGTTTTCATTTCGATATAGTTCGACTATTGATTAGGGTAGCACTTCGTCGACCTATTATACTACGTCACGAGGACTAACCAAGGTACGTTACCGTTCAACTGCACTGCGAGATGCATTGTTGCTTCAGGCCAAATTTACCCTCCCCACTTTGGGTGATGGTAGAGTCAAAGAGAAGGGAACACTCGCAGAGCGACTGGTCAGTTGGATTCATTCCATGGGACCTTCGTTAGATCACATACCGGACTATGCGGCTAGACAAATAGTCGATCTGGTCGGAAGTAAAAATCAATTTTATCACCACCACCATCACTCAAGTTGATTGATCGACTACGGTTAAGCGATATCACATGTTTTCGTGGCCTACCCGTGAATATTTAGTTCGATTCATACGGCCAAATCAGTTATACATAGAATCATAAGTTAAAGCAAGTTAGCTCGTCAAAACTAGCATAGGTTCACTTTCTAGTTATAAACAGCCTGCGGGAGTTTTTTTTTTCGTATCGCTCCTGTTTTTTTGACAAAAATCGCTCGCACATTTCGAAAACGTGCTTGGATAAATTCGAAAAGGCCTCGCTGTTTTCTACCTTAGTACGTTCCTTAATGTAATCACAATTTCCGCGCCGCAAGCAGAAGGTCGTATTCGATGAAAATTAGACTGAACGGCCTTAAGCTGCTCGGCCTGAACTCGAATCAAACTTGAATCGGTACGAGCTAACGGTGGATTTTCTCACTCGTATAACACTTATCTGTTTACCCGCTTAAATCGATACTGGAGGGAATAGGCCTTCGGCACTGCCATGACCCTTCCTAACTAAGGTAATTATTATAGAATCATTGCCTCGTGAGATGTTGCTGTTTTGATTGTCACCATAGCATAGCAATCGTTCTATGCGTTACTATAGCAGCATGCAAGGAAACACAAACAACCTTAGGTAGTTCTTGTGCGACCGATGATTCGCATTTCTGCATTTTCACTGTTATTTATACATTTTGTTATATTTGCCTGCCTATTTCATATTGTGTCTGCTACGTAATATATATATTATCATCTAGAAAATTCTCCGAGATAAAAACCGTTTCACAATACGATCTATGGTTTCAACGAGACATTGTTGTCAGTTCTATTGACCTCTATGGCGAAACATTTTTTTCATCGTAATTCATAAACAGTAACGATTAGGTGTGTGCTTGAAGTAGAGCATATATTTTATAATAAAACAGAAATGTAATTTTCCCACACGACGACGCGCAAAATTTGTTTCTCGAGCTGGTAGCGCGCGCGTTTGGCGCCATCGGGCTTTTCACTTAACGTTTTTATCATTGCGAAACGATACTTTGTTGCGCTTAACACTGTTTCATCCTTCATCTTACTAATGACAGTAATGTTTTCTTTTCCAGAAGGCGCAGACATGATACTATATCACAAGTAAGAAAAGTCTTTGTCTTTTATATCAGTCTCACGTATGGCAGCACATATACCAGAGGTCGAGCAGAAATGAAGAATTGCCAAATTGTCAACAATGCCACACCATCACCCCGCCTCGCCGCGTCTTACCCAGCGCAATGACGGACACAATGGACCGGCGGGGCCGCTGACAGCTTTAGCTTATCTTGGAACAGTTTTTTTACACTATAGCGGTCATCATAGCGCCAGTTGCTTCGGATGTAGTAGTTTCGGCATCGTAATCATCATGACCAGCAGCAGCAGCAGCAGCAGCAGCAGCAGCATCGTCATGGACAACAATACCGCAAGAGGTGATAGGCTCACGTCGCTTCTGCGGCTGATTTCAGTTTCGTCAGAGCTTACTAGAGCGGCAGGCGGACCGCATCTTAGCTTGTTGTCGTCGTTACTGGTGTCCACGTTGTGCCTGGTCAGAGTGGTTATATCGGTAATTGTGCCCGTTATGGCAATGCGATGTTGGTGCTGGTAATGATTTGGGTGCGAGGCGGCCCCTCTGCGCGCCCCGTCGATGGCATCCAAGCAGAAGGCTAAGTCGGCGTAGCAGCGAAGATTTCATGGCAGCATCGAAAGAACACGATTGACTACTCGTTCGCTGAAGGACAGTCGAAACTTCGACGAAGGCGACAACGATGACGATGCAGAAGAGAGTTGCCGAAGCAGATCCGACAATCGAAGATCAGAATAGGTAGGGGTGCGTCCCTTCACCAAGGCCTGTGCGCGAAGAAGAGCGAGACAGGCCTGCAGAAACAACAACAGCAAAACAAGAGACGCGCAGCAGCCCTGATGATGGTCTCGCCAGCTTTGGCTGGACATTAGATGGCGATGACGGCGAAGAGATGGACGTGTGGTACTAAGACCAATCGACGGCCGAGCTGGCGAACAAACGAAGGGCACTGAAGAAGGGCATCACCTGAATTGGACGAACGTCCGACGCGGCCCCACCTGCAACACTCGCTAGGCGCCGGCAGCGGCAAACTCAGTGCTGGCACGCCAACGTGCCAAAATAAGACACACACGCAGGCCCATGGTCAATAACATAATCAAGAACAGCAGCAGCAACAACAACAACAACAAAAACAATGACGACGACGACGACCAGATACACAAGCGAACGAAGCAGAAGGTGACTTTGCGAAGGAGGGAACCGATCTAAACCGGGCGACCACGTGTTCGATTCAGCCTTACCCACGTTGTGAACCTGATACAATCTAATGTTTACCGGCGAATCTGCCAGAGCATCGAAACGACTGCCTCTCTCCTTTAGCGAACAAATGCGAAACGTTTCGACTGTAACAGGCCGTAACATTATTTATTGGCGTTTTTTTTACGCGAATGATTAAATCGTGTCACGAAAAGCGCCACTTAAGATAAACTAGTAGTAATCAATTAAAGAAGACATGCGCACACAAACATAATCTGTTGTATTCTGTTGTTGCTCAGAATGTTATCGAGGTAGTTACATGAGAATCGGTCGTGCTTGGCGAAAACTTTCTTCGCATTGCAATGGACGAACACACATGAGATTTAGAGCAAAGCACGGCCTACTGTTCGACATCAGCTCCCTTTTTATGTCGCCGTTTAATAATAATAATAATAAAAATCTTCCCATATCCCCGCTCACGTAGTCGATTAACAGATTTCAAAGTATTTTAATCGGAGCACCCGGTTGGCTGATAAGCCAGGTTAGAAAGTAGGATATATAATCATGGAAAAACGTAATTTTTTAAAGGAAACTCTTCTGCTGGTAGGTACGTTAAGGCTATCCGCATCACTGTCAGGCGGTAGCCGAAAAATATATCATCGATTATTAATAGCCAATTGATTATGTGGCTCAATATTTATTTAATGAAAACTTACATGTAGCTACGTTCGATTCTCTGATAGTATTTTGCGGTATCGCCATTGCAGACCGCTATCAGAATGAAAAAGGTAATAGCAAAAGCAATTTTACTTCAGAGCATTGCAGGAGAGATTTTTCGAACGCCGCAAATAGTCGCGCTCGCCGTACGGTCGACAGAAAACAACAATTCATACATGCGCTGATTTCAAATATCTTTAGTACAATACTGTCGAAAGGTCTTCTAGGGTGTTGTCGCGGTCACCTAATAAAACCTTTGTAGCATCACTTGCTCTACTGAAAACTTCCACGAGACTTCACGTTAAGATTTCGACTTACGAGAAACTGCATGCAGTAGAATTGTTAGGTTGTTTCTTGAGATGTCTGATTGGCGTAACACGTGCAGCCATGACCAGTCCAACCTAACCTAGTAAAGAAGGTCAGGTTTACTACATCGTAGTTTGATATAGTCCAATACGAGATAGTTGAACGCTGTCGTTAATTTTCGCCCATCGCTTCTGGTTGGAAACGTCACTGAACTTATAAATATCTGTGAGTAAAGTTCTATCGTGTGCATAATATCAGGTGGGCTGGACAACCTCTTACAACGACGTGCATCCATACGACACGACAAGCGAGCTATAGTGCAAAGGAAACCTGTGTTATATACGCAAATATTTATGTAATATATTAGTTTATATAATAAATGACTGAACGTTCGTAGATGCGGTTTGAGGCACGACGGGCCAGAATTTGCCCACAAGCTAAGCCAATCAAGCTAAATCATAATCCTTATATGGTCGGCGATAAAACATGTGGCACAGAGTCTGTTTGTGCAGTTTTGACACGTAGCAGAAACACCATATAAATGTGACCGGTGTTCTACATTGGATCATGAAGAAAACATACTGGTAATCGAGAGCGATCTAGTAGGTTATACATGGAAGCACATTGTTCTCATTCGAAAGGAAATGTCTTTTCCCGACAAGAGAGCTTTTCGAAACAGAGTCAGTTATAAATGCACCTATTTTAGTCCTGACTGTTCAATAGCTGTTAATCAGATTAACGGATAGGCGTATAACGGCACCCTATGTGGTCACGTAGCATGCTAGCAACGTGCCCTGTTCTCTATGGCGCGTGTAAATATGCCGACGACTAACACTGGCGCTGTTATCGTTAGGTATTTTAAGTAAGAACTTCGCTATCTGCCCCACTGGAAATTCTGTTCATATTCAAGCTGTAAAAATGTTCACTTCCTTCAAGGTATGTTACATTAACAGATACCTGCTGTGAATTTTTGACGTTGAACTTCCGCGCGTGCGTTACAGTCATCTACGAAGGCGTAAACTTGCAATCGTTGAGCTTGACCGTTTTTCCAAACGGTTCTTTTATTTCGCAGTCTAAGCATATATACGGCGGCGGATTTGCACACCAGTCGGAATTTTGAACGACACTTAACAACGAGCCAGCAATCATCCTCACTACCATCACCGTCACAGTTTCTCGCAATGGCTCGCGTCATTGGCTGGCTGCAGGCGTATTCGCAATTCGGATTGTTGAGCGAAATCAAGGGCAAGCACTTCTTTTTTTGAGCTAATGAATAGTACGTCGGCTATCTGACGATGATTGCGGTGATGCGATCCTTTCTGCGGTTCGCTCTTCTGTGAGCTTTTGTCTTTATAACGACGATGGCAACGGCGATTTTTTAGGCTATTCATTCTACTATCCTGAATACTTACTTAATCTTCTGATAACATTGCTAAGGCTCGCCCCTTAGCATGTCGTTGTCGTTGCAACAGTTAATGAGGCGTCTGTAGGTATGGTCAATGTAGACTACAGTAGTTCCCGGATCTGCTTGCCTATACGCAGTTTCTTCATTCAGCGATTGCTATGGCATGGCGGCAAGACTACGATTCTGGTACCAGCGGTAGCTACAAATCAAAACTAGCTCAATGTCATGCCGTTGCCGAATTCTGCCGATACATTTCACACCTCGTTAAAAATAGGCTGATCAAGAGATGTCCTGCTGCTAGTATCTGGATTACTCGTTTACGGAAGAATCAACCGCAACGACGGTATTAAGCGACTGAAATTGAATTAGTGATCGCGAAATGTACGATTCCAATTAGGACATTTTTCTTCTAGGAAAAGTAACGCGACTCGACCCAGATCTTAGGTTACCAGGTCAAATAAAAAAAAAAGGCAAAAAACAAACGAAGTTTCGAAAACTGAGGTGTCATTATCAAACTTATTTGCTTATCCCTCTGTACGGTCACTTAGCAGTGTAGTCGTCTGATTGTGAATGAGACGTAGGAGACAAAATCGTTCCTTCATGATAGAATACAAATTGAAATCCTATTAAGAAGAGGCTTATCTGTATGCCACTGACACATACGAGATATGGCGAAAAGAAAAGAAAGTTGAAAATTAATTATTTGTTTTATCTCTCAATGTAATATTCCGGTGAGGGATATTTTGGTCCTAATTGCAGGCAACTTTGTATGGCGATAGACAAAGTAGCGCTCAATTTTAACTAACTACGTTAAACGAAGCTTTAATCTACAGCCATAAATGGATAAGTTACTACGTTGTTCTGGAAGAAACTAATGCCCTCCCCTTATGCGTGCCTGAAAAGTATCTCTGTGTTCCAGTACCGTTGTATCCAAACAAGTTCATCCGGCATTCGGAGTTAGATATCAGCTTCAAAGCCATAGATGTAGTTGCCGATAAAATGCGCCGTTTCGTAAATGGAACGATTGACTTTGATGTGAGTATGTAGCAAATGAGCCAAAATATCAATTATGTTCCCCTTGGAGTGTCGCAATTACACAAGTTCTAACTTGAATTAAAAAATATAGAGAAAACTAGAGACAACGAAAGGGACGGGTTTTATCACACGGCAGTGTTAGCCTTCAGCTGTTGTTATTTAGCAAATGGAGATATAGCAGTCTGTTTGCAAAATGTCGATCATAGACCTCGGCTGTTTATCGTCGTGTGCTTACGAGTCCCCAACTTTCCACTGCGAGCATACGTGTCTTATCTTATTCTAGTGTTTAGATACTGTTATTGGCTTCTAGCTGTGCATCTGTAGAACACGTGGGCTCGTTTTTGATCCGCGAATGCGAATGTTAGATTCACTTAAGGCCTACTCGGTCCACTGGAATTTATTAATTGACCACCAATAGTTCGACGATAGAATCGATACATGGGCGGAGGCTGAAGGCTTAGGCTGCGGTATGTTGACCATCATTCCAAGCCGTTACTAGGATAGGTTGGTTGACCGTTTCGATTCACCTGCATCGCTATTCGAAGTTAGAGAAGAAACTTCATCTCGTATCCTTTTACTAATGCTTGACTCGGGTTGAAAAACTATTATGGACTTAACAACTAATTATAATTTCAAGCATCTTCTAAATAAGGGCATAATTTATGTATACTAATATGAGTGTGGTCCATCCGTAATTTGAAATCTCTTCACGGCCTCTTGTTCGACGTATAATGACTTTTGTTTCAGAAAAACACCAGGTAGCCAGCCCATGAAATACGTTATTTACCTTATCATCAAGCTTTTACCTCCTTGTAGTGAGCAACTTACTACGCCGTCATACCCTGCGACTTTGTTCAATAAGATTAGAATTCTCCAACTAATTAAGGTCTTAGCTGTTTTGTGCTGCTTCGCAGTTGGCATGGTTCACTCGAGCTATAGTTTCTTACTAAGATCAAGCAAAATATCCAATGAAGGCTAACGATCTTTTATTATGAAAGCTAACGTGTTTTTTTTTAACGTTTTTTTTTTATTTATTGATAAGCATCCTGATGACGCTGTTGCTTGATTACAGTAATGTAAGTATCGCATCGACAGGTTCTTCCTCCATATCTCTTTATTGGAGTAACAGGCTATTGCTAAATTACTTGTTGGTGAGCTTTGATATCATACGTGATTTACCGCCTATGAAAAATTTTTGCCTAAAACCGGAATACAGTAAACGCTTCCGAAGTCTATTTGATGCAAAAATTTCATTAAGTCATTGTTATGGTTTTCTATTCGTCTCTTACGGTATACGCACGTCTACGGAACAAACCGTTTTGACTATTAGGGCGAAACCCGATGAAATCGACAGTCGACCATATTCTCACCAACGTTTTCACGCTGCTTTTGCTGCTTAAACGGACTGCTATGACAAGGCGGGGTGAAAGCGATGTTTTTGGGGGTAAACCCATTAAGTGCACGATTTTCTCCTGACTCATCCTGTTAAAGTTATGGCTGGTGTCGTGCCCTATACAGATTAGACGTCGTTGCTTGATCAGTTGGTCAGTTCCATGGCTGTCTGTTTGCCGCGAATACAATCACGATGCATCAATGTTCTGTACGACGGCAGGACTTTTGGTGGTCAGATTTGTGCGTTTAGCGTTTGTGTGTGCGCGTGTGTGTATGTGTGCATATACGAGCTCGTCACGAAACATTCCGCAATAGAAACCACGACGCCATAGGAGGCTATACAATGAAGATGAAGATGCTGACACACAATGGTGACCAATGCGTCTTGTTTATACTTGACGATCAAGTGTTCTTCTTAAATGTCTTCTGCTTGGCTAAATGCTCGATAGTACCATCAACAAGATCTCACGAGTAGTTTGCAGGGAACTTTATTACTACTACAACCAGCAATGTTATCGTACTACAGCACTGTCAGGATCGTGGGGTAACGATAGTCACAGAATCGTCCTGGCGGCAACTGAGTGAGGACTTGGTGGCGGGCAAATCTCTTAAGGCGTGTACCCCAGGGGGCTACATGCTGTCACGTGATTACAAATAAGCTTTTTTGTTGATGAACGAATGCGCAGCACATTTTGACAACTTTATAGTGTTATTGAGTTTCTGTTGTTGTGATCGTTGCAAAATTATGGATTAACGAGCTTTATTTTGTGCGTTTGCGGTTACGACGAAGACACTACGTCAGGCGGCTACGAATAGCTCATTCAGTCGCGTTATCGTCGGAAATGGTCGTGCAAAACCGGACAAAGTGGAAACTGGAGAGCAAAAAGTTACCAATAGCGCTACTTCACAAGAAGTATCGTACATGACGTATACTTATTGGAAAGGTATTGGATGAACGTATAAAACGGCAATGATGTTCAAGATAATGAGCCCGCTATTCTTCCATCCATGAGTTCATCGTACGTATGGTTAGATTAGATGTTACGCGCGCTGTTTCAACAATGAAAAAAGTCAAATAACGAACGCGGTATTTATCGTCGGGCAATTTCAAGTACTAAGAGTCACATATAGCGATCCTTGGTACACTTGGGATATTTTTCAAAGATAGGCAGCGATTTTCTTAGGTGGTATAATCGATTAGGGATTTATATACTGCTAGTAAATATATATAGAAATCCAAGGCTTTTTGCTCAAAATGCTTGAGCATGCACCCGCAATCAATAACAGGTATTAAGTTCGTCATATGGCAATGTCAGTTGTTCCCCCCGCAGCATAATAGAAACAAATAAATTTATTATGTATTCATCCCTCAATCAATGAGTTTGTTCTGTCCTGCTCGGAGCATTAAGCTTGGCAATTGAGAAAGTCATCTCGTCAATTTTTACGACCATTTTCATTATCGAATATATGGCCACGAATTTCATTAGACAGCCTTGTTTACTCAATACGACAATGCCACATACAGATCTGTTTTTTAACTGTTTTGTGTTTCTCAAACGTTGCTCCATGTATAGGATCCTCTTTCCAGTTGCATCGAATACAAATCTGAGTCTTTTTTTGTTGGTTACCTAGGAAACTCGCATGAATAACCGGAGTGAGGTGTTTCACTTAGGTCTGATATGGCATCTTTAAATTGGCTTCGAACTAAGCCAGCTTCAAAAGATCCTCGTAGTTATGGAACGTGAGTCGTATACTGGGCAAATATCTTGAAAGCAGTCGACGAAAGCGGAAGTAAGATACGTGTTGTCTAATCTATGGGTGGGTACAACATTCAATCTGCTTGGTTAAGTGACTGAGGACGGTTTAAAAAGCGGATGTTTTCCCATCCGCTTTTTCGTTGAGTTTACGATGCGTTTGAGTACATAATTTTCATAAGTACGTAACTATTGAAACGGAAACGTATTACTGAATTCTTACGAGGAACATTTACCTACATTCGAAACGAAATTCCGCTCATTGCCGAATTATAGAGAAAAAAAAAAAACAGGTAGGGACAGATATTGTTTCAAAGTATCGCTGACTAATCATGAAGTGTTATGCACCGCTCGAGGACTCTTTGTCACTTAGTAATTGTGTTCTTGTCATGCTTTTCCGCCAGTCGATAATCAAAGCTCCTTAAATTCATACTATAAAATGGAAAAAAACAATATTTTTGACATTTTTTTCTGAAATAGAGAACAAAAATGGGTGAAATAAGGAATGAAAATGAAGCACTACGAAGAAGCAGACAGATGTTACCTATGCACTAACCTAAGAAATATTGAATCGCAAAAAAATTACTCTGTTTAGAGCCATCTATGCACGTTAGACTTTAAAGCTACATTTTAAGTGAACGGTAACGCTTCGTATCCCACATTTAGAAATTTGTCCGAAAATTGGTTTCCGATCAAGGTTTAACCGATCAGGACGACACAAGGCATTAGTAAGGACAATATCTACTCAATTTACAGTCTCGTACTCTGTCAGGCCGAGGCCGGACTATAAATCGGAAACCACTCTCAACGTTGGACCTCTTAATAGAATCTGTTGCATTTTTGGACACGAATGCAATACAGTACAGTAGAAATGTCACCCTTGAGGACACCAGAACAAAAGAAGCCTTTATTTTCTAGCGAAAGATATATACCAGTTTATAGCCAAGAGGCCTTGTTCAACACCTTTGTTGTCGCAACGTCTGAATGAGCAGCTGTGACAATTTTTGTCCTGCATCTTAGTGCCATGCACAGACAAACGGGATAACAAAGAACTGGACTTAACATGTCACTTGAAGCTTACGTGTTGTATAATCTATAGGTGGATACAACATTCAATCTAATTGGTCAAGTAACTGAGAACGCTTTGAAAGGCAGGTGTTTTCTACAAATTCATGAGTTCAACTTAAGTTTACGATGCGTTTGAGCACATAACTTTCACAAATGAATTAAGCCACTTGAGATAGAAAAAACGGCCGAACTATTTCGAAGCTCGCTTTTGTGTAATCCTTCTGTGTTCGATGTTTTTATGCCATAAACATCGGCATCACTGCACCAGTTTGCCTATAGCATAATCGTTTCGCTATATAGTTATGTGTCTGCTGCTTAGATTAATGCTGCGACTAGGCGTTGTGCGTAAGATTCCCAAGGAAGCTCGTCTCGACAATAGCAAATACGCTTACTAGAGAAAGTCATCTATTTTAATTTCTTAGTTTCGAGTTGTGTTCTTCGTATGTGGTGCTGCCCAAGCCTCAAAGACTCCGCTCTAAACTAATCCTAGAAATTGGATGACATGTCCTGCTGGCGTGGGCGGCACAGTAGGCCAAAACAAATCAAACTCGTACGTTAATCAGATCAGTCAGTTTTTGTGTCTGTTCTTTTGCCCTTTTAACTTATAGGAGTCTTCATTTTTAGCTGGTTTACACATTGTCAACTAGTACTTGAAATTATCATACGAATAAGTTGAATAAAAGAGCCATGTTAAACCTAGATAGAATTCCAACGTAGGAAAGATTAAAGTGTTTACTCGAGCGAATTGCTAGTCTGACTGAGTGCAGCAAAATTAGAAGTTTCGCGGGCATGTAAAAGCATTATGAAAAATAAATACGATTGACTTTTTGAGAAACTTTAAGTACTATTGCCTTGATGTGTTTTTGCCCCTATTCGACTTCGATTGATTTTCTCGGACGGTCGAGCAAATCTTTCATGAGGTTTACTAGGGCCACTTCTTCTGCTTGAGGTGAGCTTTAAACGATGTAAAATAGAATGTGGTACCGCATCGTGGTACCGCATCGTGGTACCGCATCGTGGTACCGCAAGAAAGGACAGCAAAAAGTGGCCCACCGAAATACCGAAATGTGAACGTCGGACATGCCAGATCTATGTCGTAATTAAATGGTTCGGTAAACCGATGTGCTTATCTAGTGTACATACAGTGTGATTTATATTGTATGCGTTCTAATGTTGTTCCTTTCGAGTTCTTACTTATTCATGAGTTTGTTATCAAGCAGCTTCTATTATCCGCTGAATAATAATGATATTGAAATCGTCGTGCCATCACCCAGCCACGGCACATCAGCAATGGTTGTAAACAGAGCGGTATATGAATGTTTTTGCGAGCAACACTTACAAAAAAGATTATTATAATAAAGTGATAACGGCCGCGCAGTGAGTATGCCTTTGTCTCATTGTTGTTCTTATTGTTCATTGAGAAATTTCAATCTTCTCGTTTTATTTAAACGTCTATTGCTCTATTCCCGAAATCGGTTTCGCGCACGTCGAGATCGTACATCACTGGTGGGGATCGAGGCACCCCCGTGCCGATCGCGGCGCACCCATAGAGTTTGTTTCTTCAGATGAGCACATCGCCACTATTGTTGGTCAGCAGAATTTATGAACGAAGTAGAACTATTTGTTTACCGAATTTCGATTCTAGAACGAACCAAATCAAGGTTTGGGAATCAGGATAAGCTATATTGCAAAGGCGTACTTTTTTCCTAGCCAGTCGTAGTACATGCAGACTGAATGATGGCAATTGATCGTCTACTAACTGCCAGTACGTTGACCAAAGGCGGTCGTATAGCCTCCTCTTACCAAACCAAATGTACGATATGCCTGCATCGTTAGCGCACACATACGCGTATATTCGGCTCGAGTCAATAGTCCAAAACGATTGTTATACGAATGTTCGTCTGGCGACGCTGACCACTTTCAACGAAGGCTGTCATTGCCTGTTTTTTGTTGTTGGAACAGGCCGCAACACGGTACCGGGACGTGGTAGTAGCAGCAGCAGCAGCACGTTTAATATGCCAACGCAGCTCATGTTGTTTACTACGTCTCGCTTCTGATCGGCTCTCCACTGGGGTAGCCAACCCTCTTCATATATGAATAAATGATCCTGCTATTATATGGACACACGAGCGAATATGGCCGACTATAGCAATTTGCTAGAACATCGAGTTCGATTGATGCTTGTTTACACCTTTCTATCCTACCCGTTGCATATAAGTGAGGCCAATTGCGGTACTGTTCCCTGCCATTTCTACCCATAATGTTATCTTTTAGCGATCCTTTATAACGCATCTGCTGCTACGATTGCCTACGTCCCGCCGCTTCAAAAAACGCCAGCCGTCGTCAGCCAACAACGCTAGCTTGTACACTCTCAGCTTTTTTCCCTATGCTACCAGAAGCTTCAGATTCTATTCTCGGTCCACATCAAAATGCTGCGGTCGTGACAAAAAAATATTGCAAAGTTTCATACCCGACCGTCTATTTTTTAACCGGTAATTTTTCTCAAGCGCAAATTACGCGAGGCGTAACCTATCGAAACTTCGTCTGATCTGCAAACTGTAGGCAGTCTTAATGTATGTCTTATAGTAATCCATACGTAGAGTACAATATGATTCTGTTTATCACGCTTTTTCGCCGATGCCTATGGACCGAAAATAGTATATCGTACAATACATTACAATAGCCTTGCAGTTTGTTCTAACGTCTACGTAATCGTGTTCCGTCAGCTGTTCGTGCAAACGATTTAATAAAGTTACTATTTTTACCGAGGGACAGTAACAGGCATAAAATAGAATTCATGCATTTGAAATTTGTGACTTAGCTATCAGTGGGTCTTCTGTTGTGGTGTGGTGTGGTGTGATATATCGTTGAACGTTTTGAAAGGTATACTCTTCCAGCTTTATCGTAGGCTTTATGACATTTTTACTGCAAAAATGTTATAAAGCCTACGATACATTAACGATAATAGTAACACTAAAACGTATAAGGGAAACATCGTTTAGATGTCGTGATAAAATTCGAAGTTTGTTGTAAACTTGACTTTAACCTAAATCCCGTAGGCTTTGCCTGGACTTTATAAGTAGTAAATACGGAAATACAAAAAATACCCGCGTTGCCCTATCGTAACGGAAGCTTGCCTCCCTTGTCTTGCGATGTAGGTAACTGTTTTCTTGGGTGTCCAAACGTTCGAAGAACGTTTGTAGAACAACGTTCTACAAACACGAAAATGATATTATATATGCTGGTTAAATAACCCGTAAAACATTTAATGTGCATATATGTCATAAGGATAAATAAGGCTGCGACAATCGTCGATATATCCTTCAAAAACTCCATTCTCTTCTTAAACTACTCTATGGGAGCCACTAAACCAATCGTTGCGGTTCAGTCTTATAGCGTTTATTCATTGGAAACGACATAAACTCTGATAGTATCTGCAGTTGAAAGTGCTTCATAAGCGACACTAGGTGAGAAATATGTTTTTTTTTTTCTTTGCCTCCTGCGATCACCGCTAAATGGTGAGTTGAAGAGGCGGTAAGCTTATTCATTGTTCGTATGTACGAGAAAGTAGTTCCATGGTCATTCTAAATAGCCTTTGTTCCCCTTTGCTGCTGCTCTACAGAGAGTGCTTATTTGTGTTACCGGCTCCTTCTAGCCCAAGACGTACTTGAAGTAATTATGAGAACGCTACTTCAGGTAACAAACGATATGGGCTTGCTCCAGTTCCACTATCATTCCGTACCACTCATTTACTCGATGTTACAAGGTGATGCAATGAGTTTAACAAATATGAGGCTCTTGAAATAGCGCACTTTCGGAACGAAGCTATTTTATATATTATTTACTTTGTTATAATAAACATATGTGTTATTCTTCGTTTGCATGTGGACAAATCCTATTTTAAAAACAATCGTGTATACGATGGTTGTTTGATTATTCGAACTTAGTTCAAGTTGCACTAGGAATCCCCCAACTCAGGTGTAATTAGGGTATGTGCAGTCAACTATTTAAATTGACCAGTATGTATTCTTGCTCTGATTCGCATACCGCTCTTTTTTCTTCTAGCAATTAAACAGCTTGCATGCCTGTGGCGTGTTTTTACCCGCCTTACATCCGCTTTTTTATAATATGTCTTGCTATCAGTCATTCTTCGGCCTTGTGCCGACCTCTTCGGCCGCGTATTGCCAGACACATGTCGGACATCCATTGAAATGACTTTTAGTGACGTTGTAGCTTTGTCAAGCAACACACTGTCCGTAACCCGAATCCAAGCACATAATAATTTTAAAGTAAAACGAGAGCACTGGACGTTATAACATTGGTTACCCCATAAGACGACATAATCAGCCGGTCAAAACAAACCATGTCCGACATCAGGAAGCGACGTGGGGAAAATGATCACCGAGAACGAAGGATGTTTGCTACAAACACCCGACTTTTTCAAACTGTTACATTAAATACACACTACCTAAATCCGATAATATCTCATTGCAACTCGCAAAAAAAATGCGAATCGAGATAATTCTATGGAACGTCGCTCCCATGGTCCGCTTTCCCAGTCTAAATATCTACTGAATCATACTTACGGCCAATACGTAGAAAGGACCATTATATTTCTTTAAAGCGTTTGTTAACTGGTACAAATAAACACATTTTTGGATATTAACATAGATATGCTCGAGCAACCATTACAAAGTGGATGACACGCCACCGTGTATCATTGTATTACCTTTGACATAATGGTCAGAACAGAAAAAACAGACCCCACAACAAATAGGTTCAATAACTCATTGATGTCGAGCAGGTTTCACTGTTTAGATCTTTGCCACAAATCGAGACCCTATATCCATCTAAGTTCATGAGACTGGCAATACCATCAGCTTTACCATCAGTGCGCATTTCTGCTGCCAGACTATTGAAATGGCCATGGTGACATACGGTTTATAGCGACACGTAACAGCGTCGTCACATCACGGCAACGGAAAGCGCAGCATCAATGGCACACTCACCGGAAACAAAGCGTTTGCAAAGCTGCCTCTGAACAGAACCAGCTCATGGAATCATAATGCGGCGCTGGCGATAGCGTATTCTTCTTGTCCAAAGACTATTTATATTATCCAACTGCGAACTTTATTCGCACTTGCATACTTGCTAGACATAAAATAAGCCCAATGCATTTTTCAACATGTATCTCTGTTTAATCCGTATAGTAGATTTTGGCCCCGAGATAGTAGTAGGTTTTGGGTAAAAATCAGTGGCGTAGACATCTGCAGATTGCGTCGGGTGCGGAGCGGAAGAGGGAGGAATAGTAATACAATATTAAAATCAATCTTTTTTTCACTGGCCTGAACTGAATTGATGCTTAAACCTGAATGACGCAAATTTAAACGATGCGTGTTATATTCTGACGGACAGAGGTGTCGAGTACTGCTGATGTAGCTCACGGCATCAAGATTTCGTTGTCTTTCGAGATTTCAGGTACCATCTGCTTGTTTCCGGATCTTGGATTACACTCACACGGTTATAGCTCGTAAGTTATCTATTGACTTTACCAGTGACAGGTTTAGCTAACATAGACGTCTGGTTACGTGCACTAGCCATGCCCTTAGCACCGAAGTTCTGAAGACAAAACTTTTGTTTCATCCAAATTTCAGGTAACGGTACTGCTTATTTTAAACAATAATCTATCAACTCTACTTTGCAAACGAAGCTACTATCTATCCAGGTAGGATCTATGTTGCAACCCCAAACAACAAGCGCTTTCGTCGTAAAACAATCCGTTTACATAACGTTACGATACACGATCGCATGCGCGTGCTCTAAGCGAGAAATAAATCGAGCCACACATAAGTGAAGCGTGATTCACTGCCAAAAAAAATAAAGAACCCCTTTTGGCTGTGGCGGCCGACCTGGGTCTGAATTGCCGTACAAAGAAGCGCTAGAGAAAGCTCCGTTATTTTCAGCTACCCAACAGATAGTTGAACTGCTCAGACGGCGATATGTCAACATGAAAGGCCCAATGCAAACGGTCTCATGCCGTAGTGTTCAACTATGAACCGTTTGGATTGTTGCGGAAGGAGTGTTTGACCGACCCCGGCGAAAAGACCATCCAATCTCAGATATCCATGCATGGAATCTATAGTCAACCGCTTCGACTTCTTGTGGTTGTTGAAGGTGGCAGCAACGCTCATTTTCCGCTGTACCACGAGACACCTCCTGTTATGCTGATGGACACACACCCCTTGGGGCAGCCGGCGATCGTTACTGGATATTATATTCGGTGGGTGCCCGTTGGCCACAAAGTCAAATATTACCCAGCTCAGTTCTCCACTAGTCAAAAACACTACGATGCCAGAAGCGACGCGCATGGGAGCCACCAAATTCAACCCAGTAAGCTAGCTAATAGTCACAAACCTAGCCAATAGCTGGGTCAAATGCCATTAAGATACTTCAAGCTTTTCTGGGGAGTCGACGGTCGATCTAGAAATGGTATAAAAAAGGGTACTAACCGAATATTGTGCGACGGTAAGAGTTGAAATTTGAAATGGAGATACTTTCTGGCAGGGTCATAGTTCGACGTTAGGAATGCAACTACAGAGGACTTTTCGTAGCACATGTCTGCTAGTCTAATACAAAGTTGGTCAGTCGGCAAAAACCAGAGAATACGACCACAACTGGTTACCCTATGTGCAAGTATCGAAAAAGCTACGAGGACGCCAGCCGTGAATTACTTATAAGCAATCTGTCAAAAAGCTCGAAATTTTATATGCTGAAAAAGGCTAAACATTAGTGAACAAGGTAAGCCCGAATCTTCTAACAACACTTATCGATATCGTCTCGTATATTTCACACCAAAGATATCAGTACGCGCGTCCCCTATATGTCCTTTACGCGTTCATTATAGCGCACATTGTCGACCAGTCTTTAGCCGGATCAGTCAGATTTGCGATCAGATTTTGCGAGATCAGTCTTGAAAAGCTTGCAAGCGAATTTTCGCTAGTCGATCACGTATAGCAGGATATATTAATCTGCAAAAAACATAATATATATATTATACAGGTATAGGGATGTATCTTTTTACGATTTAACGGGATTGGTAAATTGCTTGAAAATCATACAACTGGTCGAGCTATTTAACAAAGCTTCTCCAACTAGAGCTTATTGAGTGACCCTAATCTTAATTAACGCCGCTACAGTATGTTTTGAGTTTTTACAGAAATGACACATACGAGGCTAAATCAAAAAATTTAACGGGATTGTGTCCTTGTTAGCTAGACAATAGCTCGACGTTATTAAGCGTTGTTATCGGTGAAAGTATTTTCTCATGTACTTAAAACATCATCTATGCCCGTCTGTCACCTGGGCCCGTATGTGGCATCAAGAACAGGACGCAAACCTCATTTTCGGGTTTTGTTTAGGGCGGGTTAGAAGTTCATGTTTACTTCAATGTGCCAGATGGTATTCAGTGGTGAAAGATCAACTATTAGTTAGCATAAGATCGCGTATCAAAATACTACTACAATCATTAATATGAGGCTCACGAAAGAAGATGTGTTCAGGTTTACGTCTGCTACTACCGTTAATCATCACTTGAGACGGCTAGCTCCCAGAGAAAACAACGTTTGTGTACGAACGGTCTAAGACTTATATCACTTTGTGCATTTCTGGATTTGCTAAGCGAACACGTTACCGCTTCATTGTCACGAGAAGTACTTTAATGTTTACCGTTACCACTAAACGTTCGGTAGCAAACTTTATATACAGTAACGCTTCGTATCTTTAACAAAAGATACGTTCGTTCTATATAATAATTGGTCGTTTTTATTAGGAAATTGTAAAGGATTTCATGATACTGCAGCATCTTAATATAACAATAATTAACGCGCCATGGACAGTTAAAGCTATCATTCACTATCAAAGCACATAGATCACTGAGGTAACAGGACTTTTTCGCTATTACATTAGAAATACATAGAAAATAAATGATCATTCATAGCTATCTCTTTCCTCATCGCTAAGTACCCTACGTATATAAGTGTTCTGGCTATCAGTGTGATCGATACAAATATCCTTCTAGCACTACACCTCGAAATTAGTATTTTTCTACTTCATAGATGTTACATATCAATATAAGTAAACGTTTCTGGGGAATTGTAACGCATGCAGTCTATCAGTAATATATTATAACGTCTGACGGTCGATCTCCGTGCATGTGTAGCTCGAATCCACCGAGTGGCGTGTGGGGTAGACCCGCATTACGCAGCCGGTAATCCTCCCAGCAGCTTACAACTGTCATCTATCCATCCATTGTCACCTGGTCGCCTCACCGTTCGGTGTTTGCCTGCCTGCCTGCCTGCCCGTACTTTTGCTCACCCAACCTCCGATGATACAGTGGGCCCGTTGCTTCGACCGAGCAGGAAGGCACGATCAGCTTAAACAATGCTGAAAACACAACGCTCATTAGCACGACTCTCTACCAACGCACTTCGGTGTGTACTGCTAGGACAGAATAATAAATAAAATCCTCTAATCAGTCTGCTGCCCACCAGTGCTTATTAGCTACAAATAGGACTAGACAGTTTTCATTATTGGGTCGCCATGGCTTGTCCTTCCGTCATTTGGGACACTGAGCCAAGACAATGCTGGTAAATTTGCGCGCAACGATCGTAGCAATGGGGAGAATATGTCAATAGGCCGGGCTGTGCTTATGGTGAAATTCCAAAGCTCAACAGATACTAATGGCATAAAAGTCTAAACCGAAAAGGAGCAATCTCTTATACCACATTCGACTAACGGAGTCGCCTAAACGTTCGAATACATAGGGGCCTAATATATATAGGTAGTATTTGCGGGCCGCATACCGACTATTGACAGCAGAAAAATACAAAAAAGAAAAAAAAGAAAATCAAAGACTAGCAATTTCATCAGATAAACGTAACTAAGCAAGTTTAAATAGGACTAAACTCTATGAGAATTATAGGTATTCTATGGTAAATACGATGAGACATCGACCCTGGCTAAGTTTGCACGATAGGAACGATGCTGAATAGAATTTGACGCAGGGAAAAGGTTTCGTGTTGGCAAGACTAAGCGAGAAGTGAATAGCATGCAATCAGAACGTGCTCTTCACCGTTCTAGCCACGTGTACGACGTACTTTTAGGCGTCAAATCAACCCAGTCATTTACAAGGTCTATAATGATGCAATCAAGAGCGAACTATGTTAATTAATAGCACTTCATTGATGCATCATCAGGTTTTTTAACGTTTGTCATTTGTTTTCTAAAGCGAATTGGTAGTCACTATCAATGCCTGCTACGCTAAGCTTTAATCACAACCCAGTTATGGGTTTCCGTGTCTATGTGCGTTCACAAGAGAGCGAAACAAACGCTAAGACCTCTCTGTAATCGAGTTCTTTTACTAGTGTTTCATCGTTAAGCGAGTTCTTGATACCTTTAGATTAATATTGAATATGTCTCTTAGAAGACTCGGGGCAATCGGACACTGTGTACTGACCAAAGATTGTCAACTAGTAATCAACAAAAATCAGCCTTCGAACCTCATCGCACAGCGAACCGGTGATAAACGATGAAGATCTTAATCTTTCTCGCGCGCTTCGTCTAACCTATTGTATACGCTAATCTACCGTTTAGAAGGTAACATGGAAATGAATGTATCATTTGCCCGCATGTATAGAAAATACACAAAGCGATATCTCTTTCGAATCATAGAACACACAGTCTGCAAAATGGGAAGTTCAAAACTTTATGTATATAAATGCTGTATTATTAACGTTTCTCCAGTTCGCTGTACTTCTTCGCAAAGATGAGCACAATTCGGCTACTATAAAAATTTTGTCTGATATCGAAATTCATCCACAATGATCGGGTGCGCGCATGGCTGTTCGAGGGGCCGATGAAATGAGGCAGTAAGCGCGAACCCGTCGACCGCCAGCCAGTCGAAAGAGCGCCTAATACGCCGAGACCGAAAAATCACAGCAACGATGGCTAAGATAATACACACTGTTTAGTCCACCACCGTTTGTTTCTTGTCCCGAGGTCTCGTATGAAATCGAAGAAGACAGAAGGTAGTACGCCCCTTTTTCAGCGACAGGTCCTTACCACTCTACATACTTTCATACGTTAATAAACGACCCTAAAGAGACATCCCCAACGCGCCCATGCGCACACGAGTAAAAGCTTCAGCTCCCTCAGAAAAAAAATCCTTCAGGTGCAACCTTTCGCAGTTCCTGCTACACAACCGCACCTATCGCTCTTGTGTGTCGTCAACAGCAAGATTTAAAGAAGGGTTGATGATTTATTATCGATTCGTTTCTTGGATGAAGCCGGTGTTTCTATCGCGCCTCCTAGAGAATATCGAACACCTTGTAGTCATAGGACTAAAAATGGTACGACAATATAGGCAACTATGTAGTATCATAACCTGCCGCGTCTACGGAAGGGAAAGCACAATCCCGCACAGAGTCCCTGTTTTTCGACAAATAGCTAGCTAGGATATTTCTTTTTAAAGCTAAAGATCAGCGCGTAACAATCGCTAGGCTGCGTGAGCATCTTCGAGACGAAATGCCTCAAGCGCTTCCC